>NC_091986.1:52508525-52804501 GCF_044704955.1 Pristiophorus japonicus | reverse complement strand
GGTGGGGGGGTGAGAGATAGGGTGGGGGGGTGAGAGATAGGGTGGGGGGGGTGAGAGATAGGGTGGGGGGGGGTGAGAGATAGGGTGGGGGGGGGTGAGAGATAGGGTGGGGGGTGAGAGAGAGGGTGGGGGATGAGAGAGGCCGAGGAGGGGGATGAGAGTGGCCGGGGAGGGGGATGAGAGTGGCCGGGGAGGGGGATGAGAGTGGCCGGGGAGGGGGATGAGAGTGGCCGGGGAGGGGGATGAGAGTGGCCGGGGAGGGGGATGAGAGTGGCCGGGGAGGGGGATGAGAGTGGCCGGGGAGGGGGATGAGAGTGGCCGGGGAGGGGGATGAGAGTGGCCGGGGAGGGAGATGAGAGTGGCCGGGGAGGGGGATGAGAGTGGCCGGGGAGGGGGATGAGAGTGGCCGGGGAGGGGGATGAGAGTGGCCGGGGAGGGGGATGAGAGTGGCCGGGGAGGGGGATGAGAGTGGCCGGGGAGGGGGATGAGAGTGGCCGGGGAAGGGGATGAGAGTGGCCGGGGAGGGGGATGAGAGTGGCCGGGGAGGGGGATGAAAGTGGCCGGGGAGGGGGATGAGAGTGGCCGGGGAGGGGGATGAGAGTGGCCGGGGAGGGGGATGAGAGTGGCCGGGGAGGGGGATGAGAGTGGCCGGGGAGGGGGATGAGAGTGGCCGGGGAGGGGGATGAGAGTGGCCGGGGAGGGGGATGAGAGTGGCCGGGGAGGGGGATGAGAGTGGCCGGGGAGGGGGATGAGAGTGGCCGGGGAGGGGGATGAGAGTGGCCGGGGAGGGGGATGAGAGTGGCCGGGGAGGGGGATGAGAGAGGCCGGGGAGGGGGATGTGAGAGGCCGGGGAGGGGGATGAGAGAGGCCGGGGAGGGGGCTGAGAGAGGCCGGGGCGGGGGGATGAGAGAGGCCGGGGCGGGGGGATGAGAGAGGCCGGGGCGGGGGGGGATGAGAGAGTCTGGGGAGGGGGATGAGAGAGGCCGGGGTGATGGGGGAGGGTGAGACAGGCGGGGTGGGGGGGGGGCGTGGTGTGGGAGAAACATAGAAAATGGGAGCAGGAGTAGGCCATTCAGCCCTTCGAGCCTGCACCACCATTCAGTAAGATCATGGTTGATCATTCACCTCAGTACCCCTTTATCCCTTTAGCCGTAAAGGCCATATCTAACTCCCTCTTGAATATATCTAATGAGAGAGGCTGGGGGCAGTGGGTGCGGTGGGGGGCGTTGGTGTGAGAGAGAGAGAGAGAGAGAGAGAGAGAGAGAGACACACAGGTGGGGGGTGGGTGGGGGTATGGTGATCGACACGGGTGGCGGGGAAGACGGATCACGTTCTTCCAACTTCCTACAAGGGACATCATTGGAGTGGATGAAATCAAGAAGTCACGACACTGTCACTATTCACTTCATACCCATTAAACCTCGAAACAAGCCGCCCTCAACGCCTGCCGCATCTGTGGTGGTAGGTAGCGCGGGGGGTCGGCGGGGGGCGGGGGTGGTGGAGGGGGGAAGCGTACACTTGCGCTGGGTTAAGGCACTTTGGCTGGGGGAGGTATGCACTTGGACTGGGTTGAGGCACTCTGGCTTGGAGAGGCTGGCCCTTGATGTCTTCTGGGCAGCTCTGTCCTCTGTCGCTTCAGGATTTCCAAGTAGATTGAGTTATAATTTGCTGAGTCAGTGAGACCTTGGGACATTGCTGTGAAACTTCAGGGTGTGGCTTATCCTCCAAGGGGACCAATCAGAAACAAAGGGTGGAGCATGTTGGCCATTTTTGCAGTACAAATAAGCACGTTCCTTGATCTAAGGTGGCTTGCATCCTGAACTCTCAAAGTGGAGGGTAAGGGACACATTGGGTTTGGCAGCATTCAAAATCAGACAGGAGCGAGCTTACTGCGAACGGATGTTGCTCAAGGTCATGCTCAGAGGCACATGTGCTCATTGGTGAAAAAGGGCTGAGCTGGTGAAATAGTTAAATATCACAATTTCAAATGGAGCAAAAGAGAGCACTCAGGAACAGTAGGCGGCTCAGACATGCTGGATATTTGTGTACAGACATGGCATGGCACAGAAAGGAGTTACATGCAAAAAAATAACAGCACTACAAAGTTACAAAGGTTTAAAAACCTAAAACTCTAAAATAGGCAGAAATCACCTGAAGCTCAAGCAAACTCCTGTACTGATCGGGTCTTACTGAGCACAATGAATGGATTCTTCTCATTGTAAATGGGGAATGGTGAGTCTGAGTGGGCAATACTTTCTTCAAATAACGGCTATATTTCTAAGTTTGCAGGCTCTTGTGAAAGTCATATAAACAAATGTACCTTAAGAGTCACCGTAAATACCAACACAGTGAAAACCAGGGTCCCAAATGTCCAGTTTCCAAACATCTGAAAAGATAATTTTTTACAGATTTAGAATAAATTAACAAGCAGATAAATTTTATTCGGTCAGAAATCCTGGCCTCCCCGGGTCAGTACGGAGTGTGTACAGAGCCGGGAAGGCATCACAAAAGCCGGTTTTCGGCACGCAATGCACATGCGCCGAAAACCAGCTATTCCAATCTGGCAAGCTCTGGCTTGATAGATCCTCCATATCCCCACAGTCAGGACATTCGCATGGGCAAGATTGCGGTATTTATCCATCTCTTGCCCAGCGAATGTCCTGAAAACACTTGCGCCTGGTAAAAGCAGGCGCATAGCCTACTTTTACCAGTGTAAGAGTTTTAAAACATACAAAAACAAACAAAAATAAAATTTAAATACACCGTTTAATGTTAAAAACCCTGCTCACTAGGTAAGTTTATTTTTAAACACTAATTACAAAACTTTTTTTTTAAATTGGAAAATTTTTTCTAAGACATTTATTAACTTTTAATTAATTTAATTAATAAATTTTAATTATGTGAGGTGTATTTTTTATTTTTTATTGTGGTGTTCAGTGTCTTTGCTTTTTTTCTCATTAATAGCAATGAGAACTCGGAGATACGGAGTTCTCATTGCTCTTCATGAGAAAGCTGTGGAATACTTTACCTGATTGGTCGTGCAGTCACACGTAACTGCACCATCTGCGTTGGAACTTGGAGGGCGGGAGTGCGCTTCAAAGCGCGGGAAGAGAAGGCCTCCCCAACGGAACCCCACGCACCTCTGAGGCCACCAGGTAATTTCGTAAAAATTCTCCGGCCGGAAGTGTACGTTCGAAAGAAGCCTTCGACCAGAATTTCAGAATTATCTTATACTCTCCACTTGCCTGAGTGCAGCTCCAACACTCAAGAAGCTCAACACCATCCAGGACAAAGCAGCACGCTTGATTAGCATCCCATCCACCACCTTAAACAATCACTGCCTCCATCACCGATGTGCCTTGGCTGCAATGTGCATCATCTACAAGATGCACTACAGCAACTCACCAAAGCTTCTTCGGCAGCAACTCCCAAACCTGTGACTTCTACGAACTAAAAGGATAGCGGTACACACCATCTGGATTTGGAAATATATCACCATTCCTTCATTGTTGCTGGGTCAAAATCCAGGAACTCCCTCCCTAACAGCAATATGGGACTACATCCACCACATGGATTGCAGCGGTTCAAGAAAGCGGCTCATCACCACCTTTTCAAGGGCAATTAGGCAAGGGCAATAAATGCTGGCCTTACCTGCGATGCACACAACCCCTGAACAAATAAATAGAAATTCCAAAATCTACATCAATGCATCAAAAAGCATTTGACAAGTTTTGATTGGTGATTCTAAATGGCAGGCAGGAAGTGAGGTTAGCAACAAACTCCCTCGACAACATCAATTTGAGGTCAGGCCTACATTAGCTCCCGTGCTTCATTCACATCCCGCTGGTCACCTGAGCCAGGTGTACGGGAGGAGGCATTCAATCTCACACTGTCGTGCTGCTACCATCCCACTCTGTCATTTACCAAAATTCCCTGGATTCTGGAGACGTCCCAGCAGATTGGAAAACGCAAATGTAGCACCCCTATTTAAAAAAGGAGGCAGACAAAAAGCAGGAAACTATAGACCAGTTATCCTAACATCTCTAGTTGGGAAAATGTTGGAGTCCATTATTAAAGAAGCAGTAGCAGGATAAGCAAAATTCGGTCAGGCAGAGTCAGCATGGATTTATGAAGGGGAAGTCATGATTAACACATTTGCTGGAGTTCTTTGAGGATGTAACGAACAGGGTGGATAAAGGGGAAGCAGTGGATGTGGTGTATTTGGTCTTCCAGAAGGTATTTGGCAAGGTGCCACATAAAAGGTTACTGCACAAGATAAAAGTTCACGGGGTTGGGGGGTAATATATTAGCATGGATAGATGATTGGCTAAAGAACAGAGAACAGAGAGTCGGGATAAATGGTTCATTCTCTGGTTGGCAACCAGCAACTCGTGGAGTGCCGCAAGAATCAGTGCTGGGACCCCAACTATTTACAATCTATATTAACGACTTGGATAAAGGGACTGAGTGTAACGTAACCAAGTTTGCTGATGATACAAAGATGAGAGGAAAAGCAATGTGTGAGGAAGACACAAAAAATCTGCAAAAGGACATAGACAGGCAAAGTGAGTAGGCAAAAATTTGGCAAATGGAGTATAATGTTGGAGAGTGTGAGGTCATGCACTTTGGCAGAAATAAAATCAAAGAGCAAGTTATTATTTAAATGGAGAAAGATTGCAAAGTGCTGCAGTACAGCGGGACCTGGGGGTACTTGTGCATGAAACAAAAAAAGATAGTATGCAGGTACAGCAAGTGATCAGGAAGGTCAATGGTATCTTGGCCTTTATTGCAAAGGGGATGGAGTATAAAAGCAGGGAAGTCTTGCTACAGCTATACGGGGTATTGGTGAGGACACACCTGGAATACTGCGTGCAGTATTGGTTTCCATATTTACAAAAGGATATACTTGCTTTGGAGGCAATTCAAAGACGGTTCACTCGGTTGATTCCGGGGATGAGGGGGATCAGGAAAGGTTGAGTAGGTTGGGCCTCTACTCATTGGAATTCAGAAGAATGAGAAGTGATCTTATCGAAACCTTAAAGATTATGAAGGGGCTTGACAAGGTGGATGCAGAGAGGATGTTTCCACTGATGGGGGAGACTAGAACTAGAGGGCATGATCTTAGAATAAAGGGCCACCCATTTAAAACAGACACGAGGAGAATTTTCTTCTCTCAGAGGTTTGTAAATCTGTGGAATTTGCTGCCTCAGAGAGCTGTGAAAGCTGGGACATTGAATAAATTTAAGACAGAAATAGACAGCTTCTTCAACGATAAGGGGTTAGGGGGAACGGGTGGAGAAGTGGAGCTGAGTCCATGATCATATCAGCCATGATCTTATTGAATGGCGGAGCAGGCTCGAGGGGCCGTATGGCCTACTCCTGTTCCTATTTCTTATGTTCTTATGTTCTTATGAAGCGGTAAGCCACTTAATAATGTAGATGAACAATGGGACCTTGGAGTGCTTGTCCACAGATCCCTGAAATTAACAGGCCAGATCGATAAGGTGGTTAAGAAGGTATACGGAATGCTTGCCTTTATTGGCCGAGGCACAGAACGCAACAGCAGGGAGGTTATGCTTAAATTGTATAATACTCTGGTTAGGACACATAGAAACATAGAAAATAGGTACAGGAGTAGGCCATTCGGCCCTTCGAGCCTGCACCGCCATTCAATAAGATCATTCCCTCAGTACCCCTTTCCTGCTTTCTCTCCATACCTCTTGATCTCTTTAGCCCCAAGGGCCATATCTAACTCCCTCTTGAATATATCCAATGAACTGGCATCAACAACTCTCTGCGGCAGGGAATTCCACAGGTTAACAACGCTCTGAGTGAAGAAGTTTCTCCTCGTCTCAGTCCTAAATGGCCTAACCCTTATCCTAAGACTATGTCTCCTGATTCTGGACTTCCCCAACATCGGGAACATTCTTCCCACATCTAACCTGTCCAGTCCCGTCAGAATCTTATACATTTCTAGGAGATCCCCTCTCATCCTTCTAAACTCCAGTTGATCCAGTCTCTCCTCATTTGTCAGTCCCGCCATCCCTCGAATCAGTCTGGTGAACCTTCGCTGCACTCCCTCAATGGCAAGAACGTCCTTCCTCAGATTAGGAGACCAAAACCGAACACAATATTCCAGGTGTGGCCTCACCAAGGCCCTGTACAACTGCAGTAAGACCTCCCTGATCCTATACTCAAATCTCCTAGCTATGAAGGCCAACATACCATTTGCCTTCTTCACTGCCTGCTGTGCCTGCATGCCAACTTTCAGTGACTGATGTACCATGACACCCAGGTCTCGTTGCACCTCCCCTTTCCCTAATCTGCCGCCATTCAGATAATATTCTGCCTTCGTGTTTTTGCCCCCAAAGTGGATAATCTCACATTTATCCACATTATACTGAATCTGCCATGCATTTGCCCACTCACCTAACCTGTCCAAGTCACCTTGCAGCCTCTTAGCGTCCTCCTCACAGCTCACACCGCCACCCAGTTTAGTATCATCTGCAAACTTGGAGATATTACACTCAATTCCTTCATCTAAATCGTTAATATATATTGTAAAGAGCTGGGGTCCTAGCACTGAGCCCTGCGGCACTCCACTAGTCACTGCCTCCCATTCCGAAAAGGACCAGTTTATCCCGACTCTCTGCTTCCTGTCTGTCAACCAGTTCTCTATCCACGTCATTACATTACCCCCAATACCATGTACTTTGATTTTGCACACCAATCTCTTGTGCGGGACCTTGTCAAAAGCCTATTGAAAGTCCAAATCCACCAAATCCACTGGTTCTCCCTTGGTTACAACTTCAAAAAATTCCAGAATATTCATCAAGCATGATTTCCCTTTCATAAATCCATGCTGACTTGGACTGATCCTGTCACTGCTTTCCAAATGCACTGCTATTTCATCCTTAATGATTGATTCCAACATTTTCCCCACTACTGATGTCAGGCTAACCGGTCTATAATTACCCGTTTTCTCTCTCCCTCCTTTTTTAAAAAGTGGTGTTACATTAGCTACCCTCCAGTCCATAGGAACTGATCCAGAGTCAATAGATTATTGGAAAATGATCACCAATGCATCCACTATTTCTAGGGCCATTTCCTTAAGTACTCTGGGATGCAGACTATCAGGCCCCGGGGATTTATCGGCTTTCAATCCCATCAATTTCCCTAACACAATTTCCCACCGAATAAGGATATCATTCAGTTTCTCCTTCTCACGAGACCCACTATCCCCTAGTACATTCGGAAGGTTATTTGTGTCTTCCTTCCTGAAGTATTGTTCAATTGGTCTGCCATTTCTTTGTTCCCCATTATAAATTCACCTGAATCCGACTGCAAGGTACCTACATTTGTCTTCACTAATCTTTTTCTCTTCACATATTTATAGAAGCTTTTGCAGTCAGTTTTTATGTTCCCTGCAAGCTTCCTCTTGTACTCTATTTTCCCTCTCTTAATCAAACCCTTAAGTCCTCCTCTGTTGAATTCTAAATTTCTCCCAGTCCTCAGGTTTGTTGCTTTTTCTAGCCAATTTATATGTCTCTTCCTTGGTTTTAACACTATCCTTAATTTCCCTTGTTAGCCACGGTTGAGCCACCTTCCCCGTTTTATTTTTATTCCAGACAGGAGTGTACAATTGCTGAAGTTCATCCATGTGATCTTTAAATGTTTGCCATTGCTTATCCACCGTCAACCCTTTAAGTGTCCTTTGCCAGTCGATTCTAGCCAATTCACGCCTCATACCGTCAAAATTGCCTTTCCTTAAGTTCAGGACCCGAGTTTCTGAATTAACTGTGTCACTGCATCTTCAAAAAGAATTCTACCATATTATGGTCACTCTTCCCCAAGGGGCCTCGCACAACAAGATTGCTAATTAGTCCCTTCTCTTACACATCATCCAGTCTAGGATGGCCAGCTCTCTCGTTGGTTCCTCAACATATTGGTCTCGAAAACCATCCCGAATACACTCCAGGAAATCCTCCTCCACTGCATTGCTACCAGTTTGGTTAGCCCAATCAATATGTAGATTAAAGTCACCCATGATAACTGCTGCACCTTTATTGCACACATCCCTTATTTCTTGTTTGATGCTGTCCCCAACCTCACTACTGTTTGGTGGTCTGTACACAACTCCCACTAGCGTTTTCTGCCCTTTGGTATTCCGCAGCTCCACCTATACCGATTCCACATCATCCAGGCTAATGTCCCTCCTTACTATTGCATTAATTTCCTCTTTAACCAGCAACGCCACCCCGCCTCCTTTTCCTCTCTGTCTATCCTTCCTAAATGTTCAATACCCCTGGATGTTGAGTTCCCAGCCTTGGTCACCCTGGAGCCATGTCTCCGTGATGCCAATTACATCATACCCGTTAACTGTTATCTGCGCAGTTAATTCATCCACCTTATTCCGAATACTTCTCGCATTGAGGCACAGAGCCTTCAGGCTTGTCTTTTTAACACACTTTGCCCCTTTAAAATTTTGCTGTAATGTGGCCCTTTTTGTTTTTTGCCTTGGGTTTCTCTGCCCTCCACTTTTACTATTCTCCTTTCTATCTTTTGCTTCTGCCTCCATTTTATCTCCCTCTGTCTCCCTGCATAGGTTCCCATCCCCCTGCCATGTTAGTTTAACTCCTCCCCAACAGCACAACCAAACACTCCCCCTCGGACATTGGTTCCGGTCCTGCCCAGGAGCAGACCCTCCGGTTTGTACTGGTCCCACCTCCCCCAGAACCGGTTCCAATGTCCCAGGAATTTGAATCCCTCCCTTCTGTACCACTCCTCAAGCCACGTATTCGTCTGAGCTATCCTGCAATTCCTACTCTGACTAGCACGTGGCACTGGTAGCGATCCTGAGATTACTACTTTTGAGGTCCTACTTTTTAATTTAACTCCTAGCTCCTTAAATTCGTCTCATAGGACCTCATCCCGTTGGTACCTATATGCACCACGACAACTGGCGGTTCACCGTCTCTTTTCAGAATGTCCTGCACCCGTTCCAAGACATCCTTGACCCTTGCACCAGGGAGGCAACATACCATCCTGGAGTCTCGGTTGCGGCCGCAGAAACGCCTATCTATTCCCCTTACAATAGAATCCCTTGTCACCAAAGCTCTCCTACTCTTTTTCCTGCCCTCCTGTACAGCAGAGCCATGAACTTGGCTGCTGTGGCTCTCCCCTGATGAGTCATCCCCCTCAACAGTACCCAAAGCGGTGTATCTGTTTTGCAGGGGGATGATCGCAGGGGACTCCTGCACTACCTTCCTTGCACTGCTCTTCCTGTTGGTCACCCATCCCCTATCTGGCTGTGTACCTTTAACCTGCGGTCAGACCAACTCGCTAAACGTGCTATTCATGTCATTCTCAGCATTGTGGATGCTCCAGAGTGAATCCATCCACAGCTCCAGTGCCGCAATGTGGTCCATCAGGAGCTGGAGGCGGATACACTTCCCGCACACAGAGTCGTCAGGGACACGAAGCATCCCTGACTTCCCACATGGTACAGGAGGAGCATAACACGTGTCTGAGCTGTCCTGCCATGACTTAACCCTTAGATTAACTTAATTTGGCAACAACAATGCTAAAGGTTACTTACTGATAAAGAAGAGAGAAAGAAAAACTACTTACCAATCACCAGCCAATCACTTACCCCCCTGGCTGTGATGTCACCTTTCGATTTCTTTCTACTTTTTTGCCTCCCTGCTGCAGTTGCACCGGCTAGCCTCTCTGACGCAGCTTGAACTTCCCGAACTGCTGGGCCTTTTATAGGCTGCTGCCACTCCGACTCCCGCCTCCCCGACGCACCTCGAACTCCCCGAACTGCTGGGCCTTTTATAGGCTGCTGCCACTCCGACTCCCGCCTCCCCGACGCAGCTTGAACTTCCCGAACTGCTGGGCCTTTTATAGGCTGCTGCCACTCCGACTCCCGCCTCCCCGACGCAGCTTGAACTTCCCGAACTGCTGGGCCTTTTATAGGCTGCTGCCACTCTGACGCACCTCGAACTCCCCGAACTGCTGGGCCTTTTATATGCTGCTGCCACTCCGACTCCCGCCTTTCCGACGCACCTGGAGTACTGCATGCAGTTCTGGTCGCCATATTATAGGAAGGACGTGATTGCACTGGAGAGGATGCAGAGGAGATTTACTTGGATGCTTCCTGGAATGGAGAATCTTAGCTATGAGGACAGATTTGATAGGCTGGGGTTGTTCTCATTGGAACAGAAGAAGTTGAGAGGAGACCTCATTGAGGTGGACAAAATTTTGAGAGGCCTGGATGTAGTGGATAGCAAGGGCCTATTTCCATTGGTGGAGGGTACAATGAAAGTTCAGAGAGAATTTGATGGGGGGCTTCTTCACGCAGAGCGTTGTGGGGTCTGGAATTCACTGCTTGGATGGGTGCTGGATGCAGAAACCCTCACCACATTTAAAAGGTGCTTGAATGGGCATTTAAAGTGCCGAAACCTGCAGGGTTATGGACCTAGTGCTGGTAATTGGGATTAGACTGGATAACCTCTTGTTGGCTGGCGCAGATATGATGGTAAGTACTGCAGGGAATCGAATACTGCTCGGGTGATCTCCTGGACTAGTTTTGATCGCCTGGATGGGTTGGAGAGGAATTTTCCCAGATTTTTTTTTTCCCCAATTGGCCTGGGTTTTTATCTGGTTTTTGCCTGTCCCTGAAGATCACATGGCTCTGGTTGGGGTGGAATGTAGAATGTTTTAGTGTAAGGGATGTCGCAGTTGTGTGGGGTGGACTGGTTGGGCTGGGTGGTCTTTACCTTTCCGCCATTGTTCATTGTTCATAGGTTTATATGTAACCTTCAGGGCTGCTGACCGAGGGCTGTGCAGCTCTTCATCGGCTGGCGCTGACACGATGGGCCGAAATGTCCTCCTTCTGCGCTGTAAATTTCTATGTTTCTAATGGAATATAATCTTACTCTGTAACGGTTTTATAATCTCATAGTAATGGCATTACAATCCCACTCCGTAATGGCATTACAATCCCACTGTCGTGGCATTAAAATGTCACTCTGTGTAATGGTATTACAATATCAGTCTGTAATGGCATTACAATCTCACTCTGTAACCTGTGGAAATTTACTTGTAAAGTTAGATTTTCTGTTAAATGTACCCTTTTGTAATAAAACAAAATGGAATCTCAATTTTTCCAGAAGTCCCTACAGCAGACAGCCTGCCTCTGTATAAACATGTTAATCTTGATTGATAGGCAACTAATTTAGAAGCTTGGGAAACATCTGTGTGAGCGAGGGAACCTTGAGCGTACCCTCCCTAACAGAAAGAGCGTCCATTTGTTTTAGGATTATACTCCCTAGCAGTAACTGTCGCAATGATAAATCTTAGAAGTTCTAGATAAAATTTGTATAGATATGTAGAGAATTAAACAAATGTAATGTTAATTAAGTGATTGAAGAACTCCTTATCTGTATTCGCAAGGACAGAACTGATACACTTGATGGAACCATAATTTCTTTGTTTGTTCTTCTGTATAAAGATAGTGTGTTTTTGTATTACTGTAGAAGTGCCTTTGACTTTAGCAAGGCTTTTCCTTGCAGCAAGTAAATTAAAGGGACATCTACCGAGCTATTTATGTCTGAGTTTCATTTTTTTTTGTTAAATTGAGAGTCGAGATTTTGACAAACCGTATTACAATCTTACACTATCATGGTATCACAATTTCACTCTGCAGTGGTATTACAATCTCCGTCTGTAATGGTATTACAATCTCGCTGTCGCGGTATTGCAATCTCACACTGTAATCCTATTACAATCTCAGACTGTAATTGTATTACAATCTCAGTTTGTAGTGGGATTAACGTTGGCTAGAACTTTATCTTCACCATCTCTATTACCAAATGTGCCTTTGCTCTTTTCTAACTACAGACTGGAAAATAATCCTGTACCAGTTTGGTTAATCTACGCAAGATTCAGTTTTATTTGAGGAGTAAATTAAACATTTATGCAGAAAGAGAGTTTACACCAACTGACCAAACCCACTACTACTTTTAAGAATCAGAATCTCCGCTCAGAAGTAATCACATCATTCAGAAACTGTCCAATGTATGAGATAAAGCCAAGGTGAAAGAGAGAGAAAGAGAGAGATCTTACCATGTTCAAGTTGGCCCTCATTAGCTGGTGTTAGAAAGAGAAGCAAACAGCAAAAGCAAAAAATACAAGACAGAAAGTAAATTAACAGGGCAAAAAAAAAGCACAGAATTGTTTAACTAAATTAACAAGGCAACAAAACCACAACAGAAATATTACTGCGTAAACTAACAGAGCAAAATAGAGCAGGTAATGGTCAGAAAATAATATATTTTCCTTAGGCAAGTATAAAAATATTTTAATGGGCAATCACTAGAATAAACTGTAAAATTAAATGCGTCATTAAATGACTTATGTAAAACATTGCTACAATAAGAGGTTCAACAGGTAAAAAGACCGAGATCACTTCATTCCAATGTAATTGAGGCAGTCTACTAACCTGCCCATTGCTGGTCATGGTTGAATTGTCAAACAGAAAATAAGCACCAAAGAAAAATACCACGGCATCAAACGCTCCCAGGAACGTCCAGTAAAGGAACAACTTCCAACATAACAAGGAATTTTTGGCAATGTCCCTGGTGGTTGAGAAGAAAAGCATTGAAATTGCAATGTTTGCTAAGGTCATTCAAAGAATCCAGCTGAACTCTATATTTATGTGAGATATTTGCCCGTTTGATTTAAGCTTCACCCTTCATTTTATTTGAATTTGCTCTTGGGATACGAGTGATACTGGCAAGGGAACATTTCTTGTCTTGAATAATTGAGTGGCCTGCTAAGGATATTAATAATCACTGGTGTCACGTGTAGGCCAGGGAGAGTTATGGGGCAGGCTCCCTTCCCTGAAGGACATGAGTGAACCAGCTGGGTCATTAAAAAAATCAGACGGCCTTCATTTCTGGGCTTGCAGCTGAAGAAGAGAGTTATTAAATTCAGTTTCACGGTTTGCCATGGCAAGATTTAACTCCCAACCTCTAGCTGATAGCCCAGATTAATAGCCACTACACACTGCAACATTCATTATGTGACATACTTGTCTGATTAAAGAACACTGTGCTTTTTACTTGCCGAAAGCACAAAATCCAGATTATTTGATCCATAAAATTACTGGAAAAGCTTATTACCCGCTCTCAAAATAAAACATATTGAATGGTATACTTTATTACACAATTGTCTTACAATTACTTTGCTCAGTTATGTTTCACCTGGTGCATGGAGAAGTAAAGAAGAATTGAAAGAGTTCAGCAGGTGCGGGCCTCCCTTTAGCAGAAATAATTTGCCAAGAGACTCTCTATTTGGGGTTTATTTTTGGAGTGTCTGTTCTTGGTCGCAACCAAGTTGGAAGAATCCTGAAGATTTTTCCACAAATTGTGGCATTTTCTACAGTCTATCAATTCCTAATGGTTGGGTGGGAAGATCTAACTGCTGACAAAAGGTAGGTACAGAATCAGAACTTCAGAGCCCATTCGGCCCTTCGCCCTATGCTGGTTGCTAACTCTTCAGCTTGAGCTGTCTATTTCGAATCCCATTTCCCTTTCCTTTCTCTGTATCCTTTCAAATACTTGCCAATTCCCCATTAATTGACAGTAGATTTGTAAAGTCCTGTCCCCTCAGTACAGATTCACACGAAGCATATAGTGAAGTCAAGGTCACTCTGGACCTGCACCTTTATTTCACAGCTCTGGAATGCTGCACTTGCCTGAGACCTGTCCTTATATACCTGTCTCTTGCAAGTGCACCCCTGGTGGTAAGGTATTCTGGTGGTTACAGGTCATATCTTATTACAGTCATGTATAGCATGCTGGGATACAGTTATATATAATAATGTAAGATACATGACCTCACCCTCCCCCAAGATCTTATTGTCTTTATAGGTTCAGTCTCTCAGGTGGTCTACGCTCTCGCGTGGAGCGTCTGAGTTGTGGTTCAGTTGTTTGCCTTGGTGTCTGTTTTTCTTTGGGTGTGATTGTTGTTGACTCGCCTGGGCTGTCTCTTGGGATTGCCCTTTCCTCAGGTTGTTCCCTCTGTCTGTCCACCAGGTGTGGTGCGAGTTCCACATTGTAGTCTGCCTCTGGTTCCGCAGTGTTGTTGGTAAATCTGCTTTTGACTTGGTCTACATGCCTCCGGCAGATTTTGCCATTGTCCATTTGTACTACCAGTAGCCTGTTTTCTTCCTTGCCCGTTACTGTCCCTGCAAGCCATTTGGGACCCCTGCCATAGTTTAGTACAAACACTTTGTCCCCTATCTCATTCCATCTCCCTCTCAAATTTCTGTCATGGTACTCAGTCAGCTTACGGCGCTTTGCCTCAACGATTTCGTGCATGTCTGGGAGGATTAATGAGAGCCTTGTTTTTAAAGTCCTTTTCGGCAACAGTTGCGCGGGGGGGAACCCAGTCAGTGAGTGCGGACAAGATCTGTATGCCAGCAGCAGTCACGACAAGTGACCCTGCAGCGTGGGACCTTGGATTTTAAGCATGCCTTGTTTAATGATTTGGACTGCTCTCTCTGCCTGACTGTTGGAGGCTGGCTTGAACGGTGCCGTCTTGACGTGATTTATGCCGTGGTCAATTATAAAGTCTTGGAATTCTGCACTGGTGAAGCACGGACCAGTGTCACTGACCAATATGTCAGGGATTCCGTGCGTTGCAAACATCGTTGCGAGGCTCTCCACAGTGGTGGAGGTTGTGCTCGAGTTTAAAATGGTGCATTCGATCCACTTTGAAAATGCATCTACAACTACAAGGAACATTTTGCCCATGAATGGGCCCGCATAGTCTACGTGCACCCGCGACCACGGTTTGGTAGGCCAGGGCCTCATTGGAGCCTCCCTGGGGGCATTGCTAAGTTGGGCACAAATGGCGCACCTTCAGACGCAGAGTTCCAAGTCCGCGTCAATACCAGGCTACCAGATGTGGGATCTGGCTATGGCCTTCATGAGAACGATCCCTGGGTTCTCGCGGTGGAGCTCCCGGACAAATGTCTCTCTGCCTCGCAGGGACATGACTACTCGGCTGCCCCACATCAGGCAGTCTGCTTGTAGTGATAGCTCATGCATGCGCCTGTGAAAGGGTTTTAATTCCTCGGGCCAGGCATCGCGAGCCTCTGCCCAGTCACCGGTTAGGACACATCTTTTTATGAAGGATAATGTGGGGTCGCTGGCCGTCCAGGCTCTGATTTGGCGAACCGTCATGGGCGAACCTGTGTACTCAAAGGCATTGATTGCCATGACTATCTCACAGTCCTGTTCGTCAGACCCTTCCATGGTCGCCAGGGGTAGCCTGCTGAGTGCATCAGCATAGTTGTCTGTGCCTTATGGTATAGTTGTAGGACGCCAGCATGAGTGTCCACCATTGAATTCGCGCCGAGGCGTTGCCGTTTATTGCCTTGCTCTCGGATAGGAGGGACGTGAGGGGCTTGTGGTCGGTTTCTAACGCGAACTTGGCCCCGAAAAGGTATTGGTGCATCTTTTTGATACCGTACACGCACGCGAGCGCCTCCTTCTTTACCATTCCGTACCCGCGCTCTGCCCGCGAAAGTGACCTGGAGGCATAAGCTATGGGTTGTAATTTGCCCGCACTATTGACATGTTGCAAAACGCACCCGACCCCATACGCTGACGCATCGCATGTGAGAACTAGCTTTTTACCTGGGTCAAAGAAAGTCATAACACTGTTGGAACACAGAAGGTTGCGTGCCTTATTGAAGGCGCATTCCTGGGAGTCCCCCCAAAACCAATCGCACCCCTTCCTGAGTAGCACATGGAGAGGCTCCAGCAGCGTGCTTAAGTTCTGCATAAAGTTCCCAAAGTAATTGAGTAGCCCGAGAAAGGCGCGTAGTTCTGAGACATTCCGGGGCCTGGGTGCCAGGCGAATTGCTTCTGTTTTGGATTCTGTTGGGCGGATTCCATCAGCGGCAATCCTTCTGCCCAAAAATTCAACCTCGGGTGTGAGAAACAGGCACTTGGATTTCTTGACTCGTAGGCCTACCCGATCCAACCGCTTTAGTACTTCCTCCAAATTACGGAGATGGGAGTCGGTGTCCCTGCCCGTGATAAGTATGTCGTCTTGAAATACAACCGTCCCCGGGATGGACTTGAGCAGACTCTCCATGTTGCGCTGGAATATGGCAGCTGCCGACCTGATGCCGAATGGGCATCGATTGTACATGAAAAGGTCTCAATGTGTAGCTTGGATTCCTCGGTCAATTCTTGCGTCATATACGCAGATGTGAGGTCTAATTTTGAGAAAAGTTTACCTCCAGCCAATGTGGCAAATAAGTCCTCTGCTCTGGGCAGCGGGTACTGGTCCTGTAGGGAGACTCTGTTTATGGTAGATTTGTAGTCCCCACAGATACGTATGGATCCATCAGGCTTCATGACTGGGATGATGGGACTTGCCCAGTTGCTAAATTCCACAGGTGATATAATGCCTTCCCACAGAAGCCTGTCTAGTTCATGTTCAATCTTTTCCCTCATCACATAGGGTACAGCTCTGGCCTTGTGATGGACCGGTCTAGCATCCTGTGTGATGTAGATTTTGACTTTGGAAGTGCCCACACCTGGTTGAAAGAGATGTTCAAATCGCTTTATAACTGTTGAGCAGGAGGTCCGTTCCTCTAATGACATGGCATGGACATCATCCCATTTCCAGTTTAGTTTTGCCAGCCAGCTTCTCCCCAGCAGTGCTGGGGGGGTCTCCGGGGACAATCCACAGGGGAAGTCGGTTCACTGTCCCTTTGTGTGTGACAGAGAGCATGGCGCTGCCGAGGACTGGTACGATTTCTTTGGTATAGGTACTTAGTTTGGTGTCGACCCTTGTGAGTTTTGGCCTGTCTCTTTTATGCAGCCACAGTTGTTCAAATTGTTGAGTGCCCATGAGAGATTGACTCGCTCCCGTATCCAACTCCATGTTGACAGATATCCCATTGAGTAGGACCCTCATCATTATACGAGGCGTCCTGTTGTAGGAGCAGCGGCCATTGATCATGTTGTCGGTGTACATCGGTGTCCCGGGTACTGTCCCCACCATCTTCTGGTCCGCTTTCCGACCCATCTGATTCGTATACCAGTCGAGCTGCCGTTTTTTTGCACATGCGGGTCAAAAGCCTGTATATTCACAATTTCTGCAAACAGCCTGCTGAAATCGACATCCCCTTGACGAGTGCCCACCCCACACCTCCAGCACAGACCTGTTCCATTGTTCAAAGTGATTCCAAAGAATGAGCTGCGTCTGGCTGATCTCTCTTGAACTTCTCTCAGTTTGTATTGCTCGCATTGTGGGTTGAAGAAGTGTGAACGGCCGTTCCTGTGGCCCTTGATGGCTTATGCCTGCTGTCGAGAGCCTGTTCTCCCGGTTTTGTCTGTGTGTGGGGGTAGCAGCTTGTTTAGTGCTGTGAACTTCTTGTTCCGATATTTCGTTAGTTGTCGTACCTGCATTGTAAATCAACCTCGTTTCTTCTTCCTCTACCAAGAATGTCTGTGCAACCAGTGCTGCTGCCTCAAAGGTCAGGTTCTTGGTCTCTTATGAGTTTTCGGAATATGCCTGCGTGGCCTATTCCTTCAATGAAAAAGTCTCTCAGCATTTCTCTCCTCAGGTCATCGGAGAACTCACATAAACTAGCCAACCTCCGAAGTTCCGCCACGAAGTCGGGTATGCTCTGGCCCACACAGCGTCTGTAGTTGTAGAACCTGTGTCTGGCCATGTGTAGGCTTCAGGTGGTCTCTTACCAATGTGCTCAATTCTTCAAACGACTTGCTTACTGGTTTCTCGGGTGCCAACAGATCCTTCATTAAAGCGTATGTTTTCGAGCCACAGCTGGTCAAGAGATGGGCTCTTCTCTTGTCTGCCTTATCGTCGCCTAACCAGTCTTTGGTTACAAAGCTTTGCTGGAGCCTTTCTATAAAGTCCTCCCAATTGTCTCCCACATTGTACTTTTCATCTGATCCGTTGTTCGCCATTCTGTGGATTCTGTAATCCCGTAACTCATCGCCACTGTAAAGTCCTGTCCCCTCAGTACAGATTCAAATGAGGCATGTAGTGAAGTCAAGGTCACTCTGGACCTGCACCTTTATTTCACAGCTCTGGAATGCTGCACTTGCCTGAGACCTGTCCTTATATACCTGTCTCTTGCAAGTGCACCCCTGGTGGTCTGCTGGTGGTTACAGGTCATATCTTATTACAGTCATGTATAGCATGTTAGGATACAGTTATATATAATAATGTAAGATACATGACAAGATTCATCTCTGTTCTGCGTTGCTTTGCTGCAACAGAGGAAACGGTCTGAACTTAGCTTGTGCTGGGAAATATCAAAAAGCAGAGATTGGGCACCTGTTCATGGAGAGCAGAATGTAATTCTGTGGGCTGGATTTTCGTTTTTACTGATTTTGGGGTGGTAATGGTGGCAGGGCGGGCGTGATGCTGCCTGAAAAAAAGTTTGTGCCCTCATCTGAAAATTTCAGCAAAAAATGAGGATCCACGATCGGGGACGCTAAATCAGGCATTACACAACGAACTTTGAGCGCCTGAGCCAAAAATCACGGCATTAAAAAAGGTCGCCATTTTGTGCATGCACAGACCCGTTTCAATTTTCCCGGGCGCAGTCGGTACTTTAGAGCGGCGCGGTTTCTTGCCCGCATGCGCAGATGACCCAGTCGACTTCTAGGACTTCTGCAGAGATGGCGCAGCATGAGGGCAGGCAGCATGCCAAGAAATTCTTCTCAGAGGCTACTGAGGCCTTCGTGCCTCAGTAGCCTCTGAGAAGAAGGTGTACTGCACTGCATCTGGTTGGGGGAGGGAGGCCGTTGCCCAGCATTTTCAAACGCATCTGGCGGGAGATCGTACAAGAGATGTCCGCGGCAGACACAATGGCCAGAACTGGCACACAATGCCACAAGACATTCAATGACCTCACGAGAGCAGTCAGGGTGAGTACCTTTCACATTTATATCGGCCTGCCATCCTTCCAAGATGAATGTTACACACTATGTGAAGTCTTTGATGGAACTGCCCCTTCTCAATGTTTTGCAGGCCATGGTGTAGGTTGCAGAATGCATTAGAAAGGTGAAGGCTTACTTCTCCAGCCATTGCTCCTGCATTCCTGTTCCCTAAGTCCTTGTAAAAACTCCTTGCACTCCAATCTCTCTGATGATATGCATTTCATAAACATGACCCTGAGCCGCTATGCTACCTGCCTCTCACCTCCTCCCAATCGTTCACAAACCTCAGTCAACAGCCACACGGATTGAAGTGAAGACATTTGCACATCCACACAGTGGCAGCTATTGAACTATGGAAGGCATATGTGGCACAACAGGAGGTCGACCCTGATTGAACCATTCTTATTTTACTGCAGGTGAAGCTTTCACACAACAGATCTGAGCAACGCCATACAGTAGCGGGGGCAGCCGCAGTTGCTAAACCCAACGGATGTTAAACAACCGATGTCGGCACTCATGGGCACCCCAATCCAGACAGTGGCCGGGAGCGATGCTGTCATCGGGTAGTGAGGGTATGTAAATGGAAAAATGGAACATGCGACTGATCTGACTTCATGGAACCATAATATGAAGTGACCGAGCCCCTTTACATGTACATGTCCAATGTATCACCCTGCCCCCTCCTATGAGGGAGGGGAAGTTGCTCCGTCTGGCAACACTACATCTGGGGACGAAGCCAATTTCCCGGGATTTGAGAACGCTGAGGCTCCTGGCTCCAGTTGCCTACAGCAACAGCAACGCAGTGCCGGAGGGGAATCTCGGAGGCCAACTCTCCAGAGAGTGAGTCGGCACAGTAGTCCTGCTGAAGAACAGGCAGATGTGGACCTGGACTTGGTGGCAATGTCCAGGGATAACACAGAGATGCACTATGGGTGCATTGGATAGGATCTCCCAGAGCATAGACAAACTTGCTGTGAGTGTTGAGGAGGTTGCCTCATGCATTGTCCGTGCAACTCAGCAAGGCCATCCTTCCCCGCTCAGAGGCAGGTGGCCTCCAGCAGCAACAATGACATGCCAGAATGTGTGGCGCATGCCACTGATCATGTCGCATCGCAGGCACAAGCTATACTGCAGCTTGGTGATGTCATGCGGTCGCTAAATGGTGCCATCCTCTCGGTCTTCCCCACTGTCCAACAGGGAAGTGACAGTGCCGAAACAGGCCAGCAAGTTGTGGAGACACATCGTGCTCTGGATGTTGAGGTCCAGCCCTGTCTGAGTGTCATTGGCTCCCAGGAAATGGAAGGAGCTGTCCTTCCTCAGGATGACAGCATTCCGGCTCACACCACTGACTCGCCAACCATGGTCTACACCCAAGCCACCAGAGACTGCTTCCAGCGATGCTGAGGCGCAGCAGTCCCTAGCCAGGTCTTCCAGGCCCAGGGTATTGGTGAGGCCACACCTGGAATACTGCTTACAGTTTTGGTTTCCATATTTAAGAAAGGATATACTTGCTTTGGAGGCAGTTCAGAGAAGGTTCACTAGGTTGATTCCAGAGATGAGGGGGTTGAATTATGAGTAAAGGTTGAGTAAGTTGGGCCTCTACTTATTGGAATTCAGAAGAATGAGAGGTGATCTTATCGAAACGTATAAGATTATGAGAGGGCTTGACAAGGTGGATGCAGACAGGATGCTTCCACTGATAGGGGAGACTAGAACTAGGGGACATAATCTTAGAATAAGGGGCTGCCCATTTAAAACTGAGATGAGGAGGAATTTCTTGTCTGAAGGTTTTAAATCTGTGGAATTCGCTGCCTCAGAGTGCTGTGGAAGCCGGGACGTTGAAATAGACAGTTTTTTAACTGATAAGGGAATAAGGGGTTATGGGGAGCGGGCAGGGAAGTGGATCTGAGTCCATGATCGATCAGCTGTGATCGTATTAAATGGTGGAGCAGGCTCGAGAGGCCGTATGGCCTACTCCTGCTCCTATTTCTTATGTTCTTAATTGTCCAGGGTTGTGGTCATATGCCATTTGCATTGTCTGCCCCCCTAATACAGCAGCCCTCAAGCAGACTTGCTGCAGGCTCTGAGGCCTCATTGAGGAGGAGCAGCAGGTGTGGAAGGGGGATGAAGGGAAGGTGGGGGAGGAAATCTAAGGGCAAGTCCCATTAAGAACATAAGAACATAAAAAATAGGAGGAAGAGTCGGCCATTTGGCCCCTCAAGCCTGCTCTGCCATTCAATAAGATCATGGACTCAGCTCCACTTCCTTGCCCACTCCCCATAACCCCTTATCCCCTTATAGTTTAAGAAACTGTCTATTTCTGTCTTCAATTTATTCAATGTCCCAGCTGCCACAGCTCTATGAGGCAACGAATTCCACAGATTTACAACACTCAGAAGAAATTTCTCCTCATCTCTGTTTTAAATGGGCGGCCCCTTATTCTAACATCATGCCCTCTAGTTCTAATCTCCCCCATCAGTGGAAACATCCTCTCTGCATCCACATTGTCAAGCCCCCTCATAATCTTATACGTTTCGATAAGATCACCTCTCATTCTTCTGAATTCCAATGATAGAGGCCCAACCTACTCAACCTTTCCTCATAAGTCAACCACCTCATCCCCAAAATCAACCTAATGAACCTTCTCTGAACTGCCTCAAAAACAAGTATACCCTTTCGTAAATATGGAAACCAAAACTGTACGTCGTATTCCAGGTGTGGTCTCACCAATACCCTGTATAGCTGTAGCAAGACTTCCCTGTTTTTATACCCCATCCCCTTTGCAATAAAGGCCATGATACCATTGGCCTTCCTGATCACTTGCTGTACCTGCATACTATCCTTTTGCGTTTCATGCACAAACATCCCCAGGTCCCGCTGTACTGTGACACTTTGCAATCTTTCTCCATTTAAATAATAACTTGCTCTTTGATTTTTTTCTGCCAAAGTGCATGACCTCACACTTTGCAACAATATACTCCATCTGCCAAATTTTTGCCCACTCACTTAGCCTGTCTATGTCCTTTTGCAGATTTTTTGTGTCCTCCTCACACATTGCTTTTCCTTCCATCTTTGTATCGTCAGCAAACTTGGCTACGTTACACGCGGTCCCTTCTTGCAAGTTGTTAATATAGATTGTAAATTGTTGGAGTCCCAGCACTGATCCCTGTGGCACCCCACTAGTTACTGGTTGACAACCAGAGAATGAACCATTTATCCCGACTCTCTGTTCTGTTAGTTAGCCAATCCTCTATCCATGCTAATATATTACCCCCAACTTCGTGAACTTTTATCTTGTGCAGTCAACTTTTATGTAGCACCTTATCGAATGCCTTCTGGAAGTCCAAATACACCACATCCCTGGTTCCCCCTTATCCACCCTGCTCATTACATCCTCAAAGAACTCCAACAAATTTTTCAAACATGATTTCCCTTTCATAAAACCATGCTGACTCTGCTTGATTGAATCATGCATTACCAAATGTACCACTACTGCTTCCTTAATAATGGACTCCAGCATTTTCCCAACGACAGATGTTAGGCCAGTTGGTCTATAATTTCCTGCTTTTTGTCTGCCTCCTTTTTTTAAATAAGGGCGTTACATTTGCAGTTTTCCAATCTGCTGGGACCGCACCAGAATCCAGGGAATTTTGGTAGATTACAACCAATGCATCCATTATCTCTGCAGCCACTTCTCTTAACACCCTCGGATGTAAGGCATCAGGTCCAGGGGCCTTGTCCGCCTTTTGTCCCATTAATTTACCTGGTATTACTTCCTATAGCCCCTTGATTATCCACTATTGGAATGTTTTTAGTGTCTTCTACCGTGAGGACCGATACAAATTTGTTGAATGTCTCTCCCTGTTCTCCATTATTAATTCCACAGTCTCATCCTCCAGGAGACCAACATTTATTTCAGCCACTCTTTTCCTTTTTATGTATCTGTAGAAGCTTTTACTATCTGTTTTTATATTTCGTGCTAGTTTACTTTCATAATCCACCTTCCCTCTCTTAATCATTTTTTTAGTCGTTCCCTGCTGGCTTTTAAAAATTTTCCAATCCTCTGTCCTCCCACTAGTCTTGGCCACATTGTATGCCTTCATTTTCAATTTGATACACCCACCCCCCCTTCTTATTTCCTTTGTTAGCCACAGATGGTTATCCCTTCTCTTACAGTCTTTCCTGCTCATTGGGATATATTTTTGTTGTGAGTTATGAAATATCTCCTTAAATGTCTGCCACTGCTTTTCAACCGTCCCATGCCGTCTATTTTCCCAGTCTACTTTAGCCAACTCTGTCCTCATACCTTTGTAGTCCCCTTTATTTAAGCTTAGAACACTGGTTTGAGAACCAATTTTTTCTCCCTCCAACTGAATTTGAAATTCAACCATATTATGGTCACTCATTAAGGGGTGGCATAACCATGCGTAGATGCCGTCCCATATTATCAGTACACCTGTAAATGATTCTTTTATAATAACTTGCAGCAAGACGCTGTTTATTGTATAGTTTTGTTTTGTTGCTTTATATTATCATTTGCTTTTGCTGATTTATTGTATAGTTTGCAATTGCTGATTTACTTTATCGTTGGGTTTGTTTGGGTGTAGTGCTTGCTACTTTTTTGATAAAATTCTCACTTTGAAGCTTTGCAGTTGTTGATTTGTGTATCATTGTGAAGCTCAATGTAGATGTGCCTTTATCGTGGCACATGGTGGTCCAGTATTAGATGCATCCCTCAACTTCCTCCATTCAAGCAATGCCTGGCCCCTCATAATGCCCAATTTGTGGAGCATGCAGCACACCACAATGAATTCAGAGATCTGTTGAGTGGGGTTATTGAAGGCTGCCTCCAGAGCGGTTCACGCATCGGAAGCGCTGCTTGAGCACCCCAATTGCCTGTTTGATGATGTTGTGGGTGGTTGCATAGCTCTCATTGTCATGCTGCTTGGTTCTATAGTGGGTTTGTGGAGGGGGTTCATGAGCCAGGTGGTTAGGCTGTATCCTTTGTCACTGATCAGCCAGCCATTCCGTTTGACGCTGAAACATTCATGAGATGCTGCTCTTACACAAGCATCATGTCCGCTCCCTGGATGCTCTGTGTGTGGTCGCACATCAGCTGAACATTTAGGGAGTGATTTCCCTTTCGGTTTCTGAATATCTCTGCATTCTCAAATGTTGCTTGCAAGGCCACGTGTGTAAAGTCAATGGCTCCTTGAACCCTCGAGAAGCCTGCAATTCTGTCAAATTCTCACGCCTGCTCATTCTGGCTCTCCCTGCTCAATAAGAACTTTATGAAGGCGTACAGAGCCTTTGTGACGCGGCGGATGCAACGAACTGACAGATGCTGCATATGTCCTCTGCTGCTGCCTGGAAGGAGCCAGAGGCATAGAAGGCCAAAGCCACAATCATCTTCATTGCGACAGACAGCGCAGTCCTGTTGGTGCTGGAAGGGTGCAGGGCTTCCTGTAGATCGCATATCTCTGTCAGCACTTTGTTTCGGAAGCGCAGCCTTCTCTCACACTGCTCTTCAGAGAACTGAAGATATGAGCGTTGATGTCTGTAAACCCAGCATAAACCCGTCTTCGGCCTCTCCTCATCCATGGCTTGCCATGGCCAGCAGCCCTTCTAGCTTGACGCCGCCTGGCAATAGCAAATGCTGGCGAACTAGTAATGCTCCCATTAAATTCTCTCACTGACACTGTAATGGCAGATAAAAGTGCCGTTTGCAAGTCGGAGCTTCACACAGCGTGCTGTGCCCAAATGTTGCACTCAATGTGACCTACGATGCAGGATCCTCATCCCTCCATTTAAAAACGCCACCAATACCGCCTGCTGCACCCTGGGAACACCTGTTTTTTGAGACGTTTCCTGGGGTGGGCATTTAATGAGACGTTTGGGCCAAATTTTGCATCCCGGGCGGTAATGGAACGTTGCACGACGTCATGATCTCGGTGAAACTAGAGGGCGGGTCGGTAAGTTTTCATGGCCATCACAAACCACGAGCCAAATTTACCGGCTGGGCAGCAAAAGCTGGACGCCCGGCGTAATGCCTAGAAACACCATTTAACGCCCGTCTGGGGCGCAAACAGAGACGGAAACAAGCCGAAAATCCAGCCACGAGGAGGCCTAAATGATTGAGCACTGAAGATGATGCTCAAGATGAGATATCCTCACCAAATGAATCTCACACTGCAATATATTTGCCAGTTACCTGGTCTATCAATTCTTTCAGCACATACTCTCGTTTCACACGTAGACTGCCTTTCAATTTAAATTGAAAATAAGCTCATCTGTAAGCTTGACATACTCTACCGCCTTTAGGAATTCATGCATCAAGTTAAAGATAAATTCATTAAGCAATGTGTATGCTCACGACCTCTAAACTCACCTGTACAATGATGGGTCTCTTTTCAGTGCATCGATACTGACATGTTGTTCCATAAGGCTGTACAACAGGATGGGAAGAGAGGTGAAGCTGATGTTGTACAATGCAAGGTAGGCAGTGTCATACAATGGCTGTAAAGGAAAAAATTCTAAATTATTTTGTTTCCAAAACTTCAATATAGAGGCTAACTTGCACTGCCAGCATGGGCTGTGGCCAGAGAGAGCATGGATTGGAGATTGGGGCAGACATGTTGTTGCCTTATCTCTCACCCAGTCTCCCTAACAACATGGCTCATCACTGGGAGGACACAATTGCATAATTATCAACAACAACTTGTATTTATATCACGCCTTTAACGTAGTAAAACATCCCAATGTGCTTCATATAAGGAAAAAATTGACACCGAGCCAAATATGGAGAAATTAGGACAGATGTCCAAAAGAGATAGGTTTTAAGGAGTGTCTTAAAGGAGGAAAGTGAGGGAGAGAGGCAGAGAGGGTATGGGAGAGAATTCCAGAGTTTATGGCCCAGGCAGCTGAAGGCACGGCCACCAATGGTGGAGTGATTATAATCAGGGATGAAGAAGGCAAAATTAGGGGAGTGCAGATATCTCGGGGGGGAGGGGGACGCTTGTGGGGCTGGAGGAGATAACAGAGATAGGGAAGGATTTGAAAACAAGGATGAGAATTTTTAAATCGAGGCGTTGCTTAACTGAAAGCTAATGTAGGTCAGCGAGCACAGGGATGATGGGTGAACGGAAATTGGTGCGCGTTAGGACACGGGCAGCTGAGTTTTGGATGCCCTCAAGTTTACATAGGGTAGTATGTGGGAGGCCAGCCAGGAGTATGTTGGAATAGTCAAGTCTAGAGGCAACAAAGGCATAGATGAGGGTTTCAGCAGTGGATGAGTTGAGGCAAGGGCGGAGACGGGCGATGTTACGGAGGTGGAAATAGGCGGTCTTAGTTATGGCATGGATATGTGGTCGGAAATTCATTTCAGGGTGAAATATGACACCAAGGTTGTGAACAGTGTAGTTCAACCTCAGATAGATGCTGGGGAGAGTGATGGGGTCAGTGGCTAGGGGTCGGAGTTTGTGATGGGGACCAAAAACAATAGTTTCGGTCTTAAAATATTTAATTGGAGAAAATTTCTGCTCTCCATTACTGGATGTCAGACAAGCAGTCTGACAAATTAGAGACTGTGGAAAGGTTGAGAGAAGTAGTAGTAAGGTAGAGCTGGGTATCGTCAGCGTACATGTGAAAATCAAAGCTGTGTTTTCAGATGATGTCGACAAGGGGCAGTATGTAGTTGAGAAACAGGAGAGGGCCAAGGATAGATCAATGCAGAAGCAGGAAGATAAGCTGTAGCAGGTGATTCTCTGGCTACGATTAGATAGATAAGAATGGAACCAGATGAGTGCAGTCCCACCCAGCTGCTTTCTTAGTTGCTTGCTGTAGCTGCATGTTAACTTTCAGTGATTTATGTACAAAGACACTCTCACTATTTAAAAAATACTCTACTTTTCTATTTTTCCTACCAAGGTGGATAACTTCACCTTTTTCCACATTTCTCTGGACGTTGGGGGAGAGGCATTGGAGGAGGATGTTGTGGTCAACCGTTTTAAAGGCTGCAGACAAGATGAGAAGGACAAGGAGGGATAGTTTACATTTGTCACAGTCACACAGGATGTCATTTGTGACTTTGATGAGAGCCATTTCTGTGCTGCGGCAGAGGCGTAAACCTGATTGGAGAGATTCAAAGATGGAGTTGCGGGAAAGATGGGCATAGATTTGGGAGGCGATAACACGTTCAAGGATTTGAGAGGAAAAGGAAGTTGGAGATGGGGTGGTAGTTTGCAAGGACAGAAGGGTCAAGGGTTGTTTTTTTGAGAAGGGTGATGATGGCAGATTTGAAGGATTTAGGTCTAGAGAGCAGGAAGTAGGTCTCAAGGGCAAGATGAGTACAGAGATGAGGGGAGATCAGAGAGAAACTGAAGAAAGATGAGAGTTTGGGGTTAGGGCAGGGGGAAACCTTAGAGGAAGTTTGGCCCGGTGGGCTAGGGGAAGGAAGAGAAGTGGATGGATGGATGGCCTCTATCTTAGAGACAAAGAAGCCCATGAGCTTCTCATCCCTGTCCTTGGAAGTGAGAGTGGAGGAGACAGGAGGTGTTTAAGAAGCCAGCTAGCAGTAGAGAATAGGAGCAGGGATTTATTTTTGCATTCCAGAATGATTCTGGAATAGTGAGCAGTTTTGGCAGACGAGAGCAGGACCAAATAATGCTTTATCGAGTCCAGTCAGATCTGGCAGTAAATGACTAAATAATTGTATAATTATCCCTCTAGCTTATTAGTAATAGAACTGCTCCAGGCAACAGGAAGTACGTGAATGTTTTGGGAGATTGGTGTGTTTCCACCAGCAATCTCCATTTAACAATTCAATGCAACTTTTCAGAGTAACTACAAACTTGAGAAAGTTCCAAACTCTTTGAAAGAGACCCCTTTTTCCAGCACAAGGCTATAGGAATAGTTTGCAATTGTGTGAAAAGAGAGAGAACTAATGGGCCCAAGTTTCCACAAGAAAAAAAACGGGCGCCCCTCCGAGCTGGGCGCCCGTTTTTCGCGCCTAAAACGGCGCCTAAAAAAATCCTCTGTAGTCTGCACCTACTTACAGGTCCTCTGGCCCTTGGCGCAGTCAGCACGAGCTGTGGGGGGGGCGGAGCCAGGTCCCGGCGCTGAAAACAGTGCCGGGACCTCTGCACATGCGCGCTACAGTCGGCACGCAAGTGCAGTAGCTCCAGGCGCCGAACTGTGTGGGAGGGGCCCGAAGCACGCAGCCCCTAGCCCTGGCCCAATGGCCTCACTGGGGCTCCTCCCACGGCCAGCTCCTGCTCCCCGCCTGACCAGACCCGACACTCGCTCTCCACCCCCCCCCCCCCGCCGACCAGACCTGCCCCGACACCCGCTCCCCCCCCCCGACGACCCGACACCCGCTCCCGAGACCCGACACCCGCTCCCCCCGCCCCGACCCGAGACCCGACACCCGCTTCCCCCCCTCCGACTGACCCGACCCGACCGCGCTCCTGTTCCCCGACCCGACGCCCCCCCCTCCCCCTCTCTCCCCCTCTCTCTCTCTCCCTCCCTCTCCCCCTCTCTCTCTCTCTCCCTCCCTCCCTCCCCTCTCCCTCCCCCCCTCCCCTCTCTCTCTCCCTCCCCCCCTCCCCTCTCTCTCTCCCTCCCTCCCCTCTCTCTCTGCCTCCCTCTCCCCCTCCCCTCTCTCTCTCCCCTCCCCTCTCTCCCTCCCCCCCTCCCCTCCCCTCTCTCCCTCCCCCCTCTCGCTCCCTCCCCTCTCTCGCTCCCTCCCCTCTCTCTCTCCCTCCCTCCCCCTCCCTCTCCTGCTCAGCGGCATGAACGGCAACAGAATTCTCCCTGGCTGAAGCACTTTCACACAGGTAGGAAGATGGTTTATTTAATCTTTTCGTGGCTTATAAATGTTTATTCAGGTTGGATTTATTTGTATAATATTTGTAGAAGTATAAATAAGGATTTATTGTCGAATTTAATGAGTTCCCTTCCCCCCCCCTCCCCCCCACCTTGTTCTGGACGCCTAATTTGTAACCTGCGCCTGATTTTTTAATGTGTAGAACAGGTTTTTTCAGTTCTACAAAAATCTTCACTGGCTCCATTCTACTTTAGTTTGGAGTACATTTTCACTGTGGAAACTTTCAAATCAGGCGTCAGTGGCCGGACACGCCCCCTTTTGAAGAAAAAATTCTGTTCTAAACTAGAACTGTTCTACCTGACTAGAACTGCAGAAAAAAAAATGTGGAGAATTGCGATTTCTAAAATAGTCCGTTCTCCACCAGTTGCTCCTAAAAATCAGGCGCGAATCATGTGGAAACTTGGGCCCATAGAGTGGCAATTATCAACTGCTTCTGATGTAGGAGACAAGAGGAAATTGATGCTGGAGTTAAATTACTAAGGGAATGCATAGCCCTGAACAAAGCCTTATACGGATGAATATGGACATCTAAAGCCCTTCACAGCCAATGAATTAACTTTAAAAACTGTCACTGTCTTATATAGGTAAACACAGCAACAAGTTTGTGTACAGCAAGGTCCCATGGACAGCACTGTGCAAAATGATCAGATAATCTGTTTTGGTGTTGTTGTTAAGGGATAAATGTTGATCAGGACACCCGGGAGAACTCCTTTGCTCTTTGAACAGGATTTTTAAAATCCATATGAACAGGCAAACCATGTCCAAAGGGCAGCACCTCCAACAATGCAGCACTCCCTCAGTATTACACTTGGATGTTAGCTGAGATTATGTGTTCGGGTCCAACAGTGGGGCTGGAACTCACGACCTGCTGACTCAGAGGCAGGCGCTATTTGAGACATAACAGATAGGGATCCCAGCCCTCAGTGGAATCTGGAATTTCCTTCTAGGAAACAACATAACCCTAGGATTTGCTGAGTGCCTTATTGCCAAGTTTGATGCTATTGATAAACTAAGACCAGCAATGACAGTGAGGTGATAGAGTAGTTAGAAAAGCAAATTTAAGCTGCAAGAAAGGTGAGAGAGTATATTAAATGGAAAACACGACTTAGAAACAGAATTACAGAAAAACAGAATGTGGTAATTTTAACTTTGTGCGATAGTGTGAAAGAGGCGATAGCGAATTAGCAGCCCCTTTACACTCCGACACCTTTTTACACCCTCACCCCATTTTTATTTCCATTGACTTCAAAGGAGCGACTTTAATTCAAATTGGTGTCTTTTATGGGAAGCTCAGCAGATCAATCGCAATACCCTGTCCTATGACATGTGTTGTTGCATGAAATTGATTGCACAGGAAAGATGTGACTGCACTAGAGAGGGTATGAGGAGATTTACGAGGATGTTGCCAGGACTGGAGAATTTTAGCTATGAGGAAAGATTGGATAGGCTGGATTTGTTTTCTTTGGAACAGAGGAGGCTAAGGGGAGACCTTATTGAGGTGTATAAAATTATGAGGGGCCAAGATTGAGTGGATGGGAAGGACCTATTTCCCTTAGCAGAGGGATCAACAACCAGGGGACATAGATTTAAAGTAATTGGTAAGAGGTTTAGAGGGGATTTGAGGGGAAATGTCTTCACTCAGTGGGTGGTGGCGGTCTGGAACTCAATGCCTGAAAGGGTGGTAGAGGCAGAAATCCTCACCACACTAAAAAGTACTTGGATGTGCACTTGAAGTGCAGGGCTACAGACCAAGAGCTGGAAAGTGGGATTAGACTGGATAGGTCTTTGACGGTCAGCGCAGACATGATGGGCCAAAATGGCCTCCGTCCATGCTGTAAATTTCTATGATTTTATGATTCTATGAACCACACTGAGGAATTCGATGAATTCATATGAAATAAACTAGTCTGTTGGTTTACAATCAGCCTGATTTCACAGCATTGCTCTTCAGTTCACCTTCCATAAAGACCGGGAATACACCTGGAGCATTGGGTACAATTCTGGGCCCTGGTACCCCACACCTGGAGCACTAGGTACAATTCTGGGCACTGGTACCCCACACTTGGGGCACTGGGAATAATTCCAGGCTCTGGTACCCTCAAATCTGGGGCACTGGGTACAATTCTGGGCACCGTACTACAGCTAGGATATCCTGGCACTGAAAGCAATGCAGAAAAGGGCAACAAACTGATACTGAGCTTAAATAATTTGAGCTGTGAGGAGAGGGTGAAGATCCCAGGATTGTTTACTCTGGAGAAGAGAAGGATCGGGAGAGAGATTATTAATGGATTTAAGAGAGTGTAGGAATCAATAAATTGAACCAGGTGTGTTTGAGATTGACACAAACTCAAGAACCAGCTTGGGCTGTGAAGATGGAGGGGGAGTGTTATGTATGTAAGCATTACCAATGCGTAAAACTTGCCACCGAGGGCACACCTGTGGGAGACCCAAGGGTCACCTGCACACCCTGGGCAAGCAGGTATAAAAGGCAGTCTATCATGCTGCTTCCTCACACTGGAGTTACATTAAAGAGACCAAGGTCACAACAGTTCGCGCTTACAATATACAGTCGTGTGGAGTTATTCTGAACATAACAATTGGCGACGAGTAACAGATCACAAACTTTCACGCGGTTATGACTGCCGTTGGTATTCTTGAGAGATTTGTTGAGGGTGATGATTGGGAAGCCCTCATTGAGCATCTTGACCAGTACTTCATGGCCAATACGCTGGAAAAGGAAGCAGCCGTGGTCAAGCGCAGGGCAATTCTTCTCACCATTTGTGGGTCCACGATATATGGCCTCATCAAAAATCTGCTAGCACCGATGAAACCAATGGAGAAGACATATGAAGAGTTGTGCACGCTGGCTCGGGAACACCTCAAGCCGAAGGAGAGCATCTTGATGGCCAGGTATCGCTTTTATACGCACCATCGCTCCGAGTGCCAGGACGTGGCGAGCTAAGTCGCCGACCTAAGACACCGACCTAAGACGCCTTGCGGGACCATGCGTATTTGCTGGATTTTTGGGGGAAGTGCTGCGGGACTTTTTCATGCTTGGAATCGGCCACAAGGTGATTCTTCGCAAACTGCTGTCTACCAAATCCCTAGATCTGAGCAAGGCCATCACGATAGCCCAGGCTTTCATGTCCACGAGCAATAACACTAAACAGATATCATCGACGCTCACCGGCAAGTACTGTGCATAAAATAACGCCTTCAGCAGGCTGAACTGTACATGGCAGGGCCTACACGCCTGCAGAGGCCAGACCTAGGATGACCCAGAGTCCGCTGTGGGGCGTGAATGCGAATCCATTAACACCATGTTGGCGCTGCGGGGGTAATCATCCAGCCCATCAATGTCGATTCAAGCACTACGTGTGCAAGGACTGTGGAACAATGGGGCACCTCCAGCGAATGTGCAGACCTACTGCGACTCACCACGTGGTAGAGTCGGCAGAAGATGACCGATCCAGCGCGGATCACGCTAAACGAGTAAGGGAAGCAACTCAACCCAAAGCTGAAGAGGAAGTGTATGGGGTACACACTTTCACCACCAAAAGCCCTCCGATAATGTTAAAAGTCAAATTAAACGGCATTCCAGTTTCCGTGGAATTGGACACAGGGGCGAGTCAGTCAATTATGAGCCAGAAGGCTTTTGAGAAACTGTGGGGCAACAAGGCACAAAGGCCAAAATTAAGCCCGATCCACACCAAGCTGCGCACTTACCCCAAAGAGTTCATACCAGTCATTGGCAGAGCGGCAGTGAAGGTATCGTACGATGGAGTTGTGCATGATTTACCACTATGGATTGTACCAGGTGATGGGCCAACACTGTTCAGCAGAAGCTGGCTCGGAAAGATCCGATGGAACTGGGACAATATCAAAGTACTGTCCGGTGGATGACGCCTCGTGCGCCGAAGTGCTAAACAAATTCCCGTCATTATTCGACCAAGCATCGGCAACTTCACAGGTGCCAAAGTGCAGATCCACTTCATCCCTGATGCACGACCCATTCATCACAAGGCCCGAGCGGTTCCATACATGATGTGAGAGAAAGTCGAGCTGCACAGACTTCAACGAGAGGGGATCATATCGCCAGTCGAGTTCAACGAGTGGTCCAATTGTTCCAGTGTTGAAAAGCGATGGGACGGTCAGAATCTGCGGGGACTACAAGGTAACGATCAACTGAGTCTCGTGACAGGACCAGTACCCCCTACCCAAAGCGGGTGACCTGTTCGCAATGCTAGCAGGGGGAGGGAAGTCATTCAGCAAGCTGGATCTAACCTCTGCTTACATGACACAGGAGCTGGCTGAACCTTCGAAAAAATTAACATGCATCAACACGCACAGGAGGACTGTTACTATACCACAGATGCCCCTTTGGGATTCACTCGGCTGCGGCCATCTTCCAGAGGAACATGGAGTCTGCTGAAATCGGTTCTGCGCACCGTGGTGTTTCAAGATGACACCTTGATCACTGGCTGCAACACCACCGAACACTTGCACAACCTCGAAGAGGTTCTCAAGCGACTGGACAGAGTGGGACTCAGGCTGAAACGCTCCAAGTGTGTTTTCCAGGCGCCAGAGATCGAATTTCTGGGGAGAAAGATTGCGACGGACGTCATCAGACCCACGGACTCTAAGACGGAGGCCATCAAGAATGCACCCAGACCACAGAATGTGATGGAGCTGCGTTCGTTCCTGGGATTCCTCAACTATTTTAGGAACTTTCTACCGGGGCTGAGCACTTTGCTGGAACCATTGCATTTATTGCTACGCAAGGGTGACGACTGGGCTTGGGGTAAATCTCAAGAGACAGCCTTTAACAAGGCCAGAAATCTGCTATGTTCTAACAAGTTACTTGTATTGTATGACCCGTGCAAATGTTTAGTACTAGCTTGTGATGCATCTTCGTACGGGGTCGGTTGTGTGTTACAGCAAGCCAATGTGTCAGCCAAACTGCAACCGGTTGCATATGCATCCAGAAGCTTATCTAAGGCTGAAAGAGCCTACAGTATGGTTGAGAAAGAAGCATTAGCATGTGTATACGGGGTTAAGAAAATGCACCAATACCAATTTGGACTCGGTTCGAGCTTGAAACCGACCACAAGCCACTCATTTCGCTGTTCTCAGAAAGCAAAGGTATTAACACCAATGCTTCGTTCCGCATTCAAAGATGGGCACTAACGTTATCTGCGTATGACTACCTAATCTGCCACAGACCAGGCACTGAGAACTGTGCTGATGCCCTCAGTCGGCTACCATTGCCCACCAGCGGGGTGGAAATGGCGCAACCCGTAGACTTGCTTCTTGTAATGGATGCTTTTGAGAGCGAGGGGTCACCCATCATGGCTCGCCAGATCACGACCTGGACTAGCCAGGACCCTGTGCTATCACGAGTAAAAAGCTGCGTCCTCAATGGGAGCTGGTCGGCGATTCCCGGGAAAATGCAAGACGAAATTAAGCCGTTTCACCGACGCAAGGATGAAATATCCATCCATTCGGACTGTGTCCTATGGGGGAATCGTGTAGTTTTGCCAAAAAAAGGCAGGGAAACTTTTAGACGAGACCTTCACAGTACCCACCCAGGCATAGTCATGATGAAGTCATGTGGCCCGGCATTGACTCGGAATTGGAGTCATTCGTACAGTAATGTATCACTTGCTCACAGTTGAGCAATGCACCAAGGGAGGCCCCACTGAGCCTGTAGTCGTGGCTCTCCAAACCGTGGTCCAGGGTCCATGTAGATTTCGCTGGCCCCTTTCTAGGAAAGATGTTCCTAGTAGCAGTGGATGCTTACTCTAAATGGATTGAATGTATAATAATGTCGTCATTTACGTCCACTGCCACCATTGAAAGCCTCTGAGCCATGTTCGCCACCCATGGTTTGCCGATGTCATTGTTAGTGACAATGGACCATGTTTCACCAGCTCGGAATTCAACGAGTTCATGACCTGAAATGGAATCAAGCATGTCAGGTCTGCGCCATTTAAGCTCACATCCAATGGTCAAGTGGAACGGGCAGTCCAAACCATCAAGCTGAGCTTGAAATGCTCTTACCGGGGTTCCCCTGCAGAATTGCTAATGAAGAGAACACTCAAAACTAGGCTCTCCTTAGTCCACCTGGACCTCAATGATTATGTAGAAACCCGGCGTCACCGGCATAACATGTACCACGATCGTGCAGCTGTATTGCATGACATTAAGGTTAATGACCCTGTGTTTTTGTTCTTAATTACGGTCATGGTCCCAAATGGGTTGCTGGCACTGTGTTAGCCAAGGAGGGAAAGAGTGTTTGTTGTCAAACTTTTGAATGGATAAACGTGCAGAAAGCACTTAGATCAGACCAAACTGCGGTTCACTGACAACTAAGAACAGTTTGAAGAGGACATTACCATCAATGATCCACCCACACACACCCAACCTGCAATCGACCTCACGGTCAACCACGAGGATGAACCCACCATGCCCGACAGTCCGATCAGACCAGTCACACCGCAGTGCAGCAATGATCCGACCGACTCACCCATGCCAGGACTTCAACTCAGGCAATCAACCCGGGAACGCAGAGCCCCGGACCGCCTCAACTTATAAATAACTTGTATCTAAGACTTTGGGGGGGGGGGGGGAAATGATGTTATGTATGTAAACATTACCAATGTGTAAAACTTGCCACCAGGGGGCGCACCTGTGGGAAACCCAAGGGTCACCTGCACACCCTGGGCAAGCAGGTATAAAAGGCAGTCTACGATGCTGCTTCCTCACTCTGGAGTTACATTAAAGAGACCAAGGTCACAACAGTTTGAGCTTACAATATACAGTGGAGTTATGTTGAACATAACAGGGAGATGGTTTAGATTGAAATACTTTGTTCAGGGAGTGGGTTAATATATGGAATGGACTGTCCGAGGATGGGGTGGGAGCAGAGTGTGGGCAAATGTTCAGGATAATTGGAGAGCTGTATGAGGGAGTGGGCGATTGAGGATAATGAATTTCTCAGGCGCCATCAATTCTGTATAAGGCAGCATCTTCAGATGAGGCAGACTTGTTCCGCTACCTTCTCCTTCCATTGCTTGTCACCGATTTTCTTACTTACTACCCTTTAGTGTCAGTCTCCTGTAAATGTGAGCAGGAGTCACTCGCTGATCATCATCCAACTCCCTACAGTCACACTCTGAGCAGCATCTGTGACCATCTCGGAGCATGTGATTGGTCGAGCACTCAGCCCGCGTGCACAGTAATCGATCCAGGGCCCGCACACCGGGCTCACGCACTGGGGAGGGGAAGCACGCATCAGAGGCTCGCACAAACTACAAACTTCATTTCACTGACATTGGATGGAAAGTAGAATGAGGTGATCTTATCTGATTCTGAGAGGCAGTTTCCCCTGGCTGGAAATTCTCGAATTAGGGGTCACAGTCTCAGAATCAGGGGTTGGACATTTAGAACTGAGATGAGGAGAATTTTTTTTCCTCAGACGGTTGTGAATCTTTGGAATTCTCTATCCCAGAGGGCTGTGAATGCTCAGTCTTCCTCTGCCTTGTGGTGCAGAGGGACCTGGGGGTCCTTGTGCATGAATCCCAAAAAGTTAGTTTGTAGGTGCAGCAGACAATCAGAAAGGCGAATGGAATGTTGGCCTTCATTGCAAGAGGGATGGAGTACAAAAGCAGGGAGGTCCTGCTGCAACTGTATTGGGTATTGGTGAGGCCGCACCTAGAGTACTGCATGCAGTTTTGGTCACCTTACTTAAGGAAGGATATACTAGCTTTGGAGGGGGTACAGAGACGATTCACTAGGTTGATTCCGGAGATGAGGGGGTTACCTTATGATGATAGATTGAGTAGACTGGGTCTTTACTCGTTGGAGTTCAGAAGGATGAGGGGTGATCTTATAGAAACATTTAAAATAATGAAAGGGATAGACAAGATAGAGGCAGAGAGGTTGTTTCCACTGGTCGAGGAGACTAGAACTAGGGGGCACAGTCTCAAAATAGCAATTTAAAACCGAGCTGAGAAGGAATTTCTTCTCCCAGAGGGTTGTGAATCTGTGGAATTCTCTGCCCAAGGAAGCAGTTGAGGCTAGCTCATTGAATGTATTCAAGTCACAGATAGATAGATTTTTAACCAATAAGGGAATTAAGGGTTACGGGAAGCAGGCGGGTAAGTGGAGCTGAGTCCACGGCCAGATCAGCCATGATCTTGTTGAATGGCGGAGCAGGCTCGAGGGGCTAGATGGCCTACTCCTGTTCCTAATTCTTATGTTGAGTATATTCAAGTCGGAGATGGATAGATTTTTGGATACGAAGGGAATCAAGGGATATGGTGATAGCACAGGAAAGTGGAGTTGAAGTAGAAGATCAGCCCTGATCTTACTGAATGGTGGAGCAGGCTCGAGGGACTGTGTTGTCTAATCCTGTTCCTATTTCTTATGTTCTTAAACTTCCAGTGGTACTCACGGAATTTCAGGACCTGGGATCCCGGTCTCAGTTTATGTCAATGCTGCTGCTGAATTGAGAGATGCAGCCCAGCAATCCTTTTCTTTTTTGACTTGCATTTCTATAGCGCCTTTCACAGGACGCCCCAAAGCACTTTACAGCCAATGATGCACTCTTAAAGTGTAGTCCCTGTTGCAATGTCCTGTGGGGAAGGACCCAAGTTTTAAGTCAGCGACTGCCCCGGCAGCTTGCATTCACCCATAGCTCTGTGTGTGGGGAACAGCAGCCTGTGCTCAAGGTACAACAAATCAATACTCTGACATGAATCATCACTGATTTGGTACAAATCTTACATCAGCCTGGGAAAGAGCAACTCACACAGCTCGAAACACATGAAACCACTGCAGTACATGTGCTCATTACTGACAACCCGTTTCCTGATCTAGAGATTGCAACTTTGGTCCTTCCCTGTGTGATCAGCTAATCACTCAGCCACACGTCACTTCTCAAGCACAGAATGATGCGATGGTGCGAAATGGAGCAGAATACTAACCTGCTGAGAAAATCCACAAAAGAACTGGTACAAAAACTGAGGAAACATGAAGCAAACATTCTGGAAAACAACAGAAATATGTGATGAGATAATTAAAACACCACAAACAATGACATCAGATATATTTTAAACCTACACTTATTTAAGACTGTATTCACTTCCAACGTACTCTTGAGACCATCTTCCTTAGCTGCTGGATTAGCAAAGCTGGGAAAATTTACAGTGGTGATTTTAACCGGAGTACAGAAATATTGCATGTTGCTTTTCTCAACAGGAAAGTTGGTATTGTCGTGAAGCCCTGAATGGAAACACAGTAAAACATGCAGAGAGAAGGCAGGTGAAACTATTTGAGCAAGATCCTGTCCAAACTAGTGAACAGAACCAAAGACCAACCAGCAGGTGAAACACGTAGAAATCAATTATATTCCAGTAAGGAGACAAGCAAACGTACCGAGGCTGAGTGTCTGAATGACACAAGAACAAAAGATAAAAAAATGTATTTCATACTTTATACAAGAGACAAGTGAAGTGCAAAAGACCAAGAGACTGGAGCTCTGCCTTAATATTATGGTTGAGGGATTAAATTACTAAAGAACAATTTGTATTTATATAGTGCTTTTAATGTAGTAAAACGTCTCAAGGTGCTTCACAGGTGCGATTATCAACCAAAATTTAACACCAAGCCACATAAGGGCAGGTTATCAAAAGCTTGATGAAAAGATAGGTTTTAAGGTCATCTTAAAGGAGCAGAGAGGTAGGCAGGTGGAGGTGTTTAGTGATACGTCCTTACAATGCACACGAGGCCCATGCTTGAGAGGTCAGTCTGTAACCTGTCCTTTATTCCTTAGCACTCAAGCGATGAAGGTGGGTGGAGCTTCCCCTTTTATACCTGAAGGTCCAGGTTAGGAGTGTCTCCCACCTAGTGGTCAGTGTTCTCACGGTGTACAACTTAGGTCAGTTTATACATGGGTTACAATGCTGGTTGAATACATGACCTCCCCCCGCAAAGTGTTATTGGGATCACAGGTTGAGTCTCTCTGGTGGTTTACGCTCCCTTGTAGAGCGCCTGAGTTGGGGCTCTGGTTGTTGGGCACTGGCCTGAGTGTCTGCTGTTTGCGGTGCCTCAGGCCTGTCCGGACTACCCACAGTGACTGGGCTCTCCTCTCTTTGGTTCCGGTGTTCGGTCACCTGTAGTGGAGCGAACTCTATATCGTGTTCTTCCTCTGCTTCTTCTATAGGGTTGCTGAACCTCCTTTTTGTTTGATCCACATGTTTGCGGCAGATTTGTCCATTGGTAAGTTTAACTATCAGAAAACTATTTCCCTCTTTGGCAACCACAGTGCCTGCGCGAGCCATTTGGGCCCTGCAGCGTAGTTGAGGACAAAAACAGGATCATTTACATCAATACATCGCGCCCTCGCATTCCTGTCATGGTAGTCATATTGTGACTGGCGCCTGTTCTCGACAATTTCTTTCATGGTGGGGTGTATAAGGGATAACCGGGTTTTGAGCGTCCTTTTCATTAGTAGCTCTGCGGGTGGAACCCCTGTGAGCGAGTGTGGTCGGGATCTATAGGCCAACAGGAGGCATGATAAGCGGGTTTGTAGGGAACCCCTTGGATTCTGAGCATCTCCTGTTTGATTATCTGCACTGCTCGTTCTGCCTGGCCGTTTGAAGGCCGGCTTGAACGGTGCCGTTCTAACATGGTTAATTCTATTGCCTGTCATGAAGTCCTGGAATTCAGTGCTTGTGAAGCACGGGCCATTGTCGTTGACCAAGATGTCCGGTAGACCGTGAGCGGCGAACATTGCCCGTGGACTTTCTACCGTGGCAGAGGATGTGCTTGAATTTAAAATGTCACACTCGATCCATTTGGAGTAGGCGTCTACTACAACCAAAAACATTTTCCCCATGAAAGGACCTGTGTAGTCCACATGGATGTGTGACCAAGGCTTGGCGGGCCATGGCCAGGAGCTAAGGGGGGTTTCCCTGGGCGCATTGCCCAGCTGGGCACACGTGTTGCACCTGCGAACACAAAGTTCCAGATCTGCGTCTATCCCTGGCCACCAAACGTGTGACCTGGCAATTGCCTTCATCGTGACAATGCCCGGGTGCCCATTGTGGAGTTCTCTGATGAACACCTCTCTGCCCATCTGGGGCATGACTACGCAGTTTCCCCACAGTAGGCAATCGGCCTGAATCGAGAGTTCATCCTTGCGCCTGTGAAATGGTTTAAATTTCTCAGGGCATGCCCTGTACGTGGCTGCCCAGTCCCCATTCAGGACACATTTCTTGACTAGAGACAATAGCGGGTCTCTATTTGTCCAGACTTTAATCTGACGGGCTGTCACGGGTGAGCCTTCGTTTCCAAAAGCTTCAACAGCCATGACCATCTCAGCAGCATGCTCGGTAGCCCCCTCAGTGGTGGCTAGTGGGAGCCTGCTGAGTGCATTGGCGCAGTTTCCGGTGCCCGGTCTGTGCCGAATTGTGTAGTCATAGGCGGCTAACGTGAGTGCCCACCTCTGTATGCGGGCCGATGCGTTTGCATTTATGGCCTTGTTGTTGGCCAAAAGGGACGTTAGGGGTTTGTGATCTGTCTCCAGCTCAAATTTCCTGCCAAACAGGTACTGGTGCATTTTCTTTACCACAAATACACATGCGAGCGCCTCCTTTTCTACCCCTTTCTGCCTGGGACAAATTTCTGGAGGCATAAGCTACCGGCTGTAACTGACCCTTGGCATTGACATGCTGCAACACACACCCAACACCATAGGACGACGCATCGCACGTTAACACAAGTTTCTTACATGGGTCATATAGCGTTAACAGATTGTTGGAACATAACAAATTGCGTGCTCTATTAAAAGCCCTTTCCTGGCTGTCCCCCAGATCCATTCGCGACCTTTGCGTAGGAGCACATGTAGCGGCTCTAGCAGTGTGCTCAATTTGGGAAGAAAGTTACCAAAATAGTTCAGGAGCCCTAGGAACGAACGCAGCTCCGTCGTGTTACGGGGTCTGGGTGCTCTCTGGATCGCTTCCGTCTTGGACGCTGTAGGGCTGATCCCATCTGCTGCTACCCTCATCCCCAGGAATTCTACCTCTGGAGCTAGGAAGACGCACTTCGCCTTTTTCAGTCGCAGACCTACCCGGTCCAGTCTGCGTAACACCTCCTCCAGGTTGTGGAGGTGTTCTTCAGTATCGCAACCCGTAATGAGGATCCCTGGAATCGACTTGAGGAGGCTTTCCATATTTCGTTGGAAGATCGCGGCGGCCGAGCGAATCCCGAACGGACATCTGTTGTACTCAAAGAACCCCTTGTGTGTCGTGATGGTGGTCAGCTTCTTCGACTCACTCGCCAGCTCCTGGGTCATGTAAGCTAAGGTCAGGTCCAATTTTGAAAAAAGTTTGTCACCGGATAGCGTCGCAAAGAGGTCCTCCGCTCTCGGTAGCGGGTACTGGTCTTGGAGTGACACCCGATTGATGGTGGCCTTGTAATCGCCACATATCCTGACCGACCCATCCGCCTTGAGCACCGGCACAATCAGGCTCGCCCTGTCACTGAATTCGACTGGCGAGATGATGCCTTCCCTCAGCAGGCGGTCCAATTCGCCTTCTATCTTTTCCCGCATCACGTATGGCAACGCTCTGGCCTTGTGGTGTACTGGCCTGGCGTCCGGGTTTATGTGAATCACTACCTTGGCCCTCATGAAAGTGCCAATGCCGGGTTGAAATAATGAGTCAAATTTGTCCAGGATCTGTGAGAAATTGCATTGACATCGCTCCATTTCCAGTTCATGACAGCAAGCCAACTCCTCCCCAGTAGTGCGGGACCGTCCCCTGGGACAATCCAGAGTGGCAGTCTGTTCTCCGAATCTTTGTGGGTCACGACTACCCTGGCGCTGCCAAGCACCGGAATGATCTGCTTTGTGTCAGTCCGTAGCTGTGCGTCAATCGGCGATAATTTTGGCCTCCTGGCCTTGGATGCCCACAATTTTTCGAACTGTTTGATACCCATCAGGGACTGGGTGGCACCCGTGTCTAGCTCCATTGATACTGGGATGCCATTGAGGAGCACTTTCATCATTATCAGTGGTGTCCTGGTGTATGAACTGTATACGTGCTCCACATGAACTCGCTGAACTTCAGCTTCCAGCGATTTCCCCCAGTGTCCATTTCTGCAGATATTTTGCTCATCTCTGCAAACTCCGGCTGAGTGTGTGCCTCCACGCCTCCAGCATGAGTTGCGGTTTGAAACAAAAGGTCCCTTGCCAGTCGATCGTCCCTGACTGCCCCTGTTATTGTCCTTGAGTGCACCATTAACAGGTGTTGATGGCCCCATTACTGGCCGCATTGTCCCTTGCAATGGCGTGAATCGCTGTTCAGCTTGCCATTGTCTCTGTCGAACTCCCCCTCTGGGTTCGACTACATGTTGGGGCATGCCCGACTGCCCTTGTCTGCCTGGAGAACTGTGTGCTGCTTTAACAATGTTGAATCTCTGTCCCAACCATTCCTTAACACAGTACCTCTCATCTGTTCTGCTGGTGGCCATGCTCGCGTGGTTTAAATCCCAGTTTCTTGTCGCCATTGATACGTCCTTACTATACAGTATAAATGCACACGAGGCCCATGCTTGAGAGGAGGTCAGTCTGTGACCTGTCCTTTATTCCTTAGCACTCAAGTGATGAGGTTAGGAGTGTCTCCCACCTAGTGGTCAGTGTTCTCACAGTGTACAACTTAGGTCAGTTTATACATGGGTTACAATGCTGGTTGAATACATGACATTTACGGAGTGAATTCCAGAGCTGAGGGCCCAGGCAGCTGAAGGCACGGTAGCCGATGGTGGAGTGGTTAAAATTAGGGATGCGCAAGAGGCAAGAATTGGAAGAGCTCAGAGATCTCGGAGGGTTGTAAAGCTGGAGGAAGTTACAGAGATAGGGAGGGGCGAAGCCATGGAGGGATTTGAAATCAAGGACGAGAATTTCAAAATGACGGTGTTGCTTAACCAGGAGCCAATGTAGGTCAGCAAACTCAAGGGAGATGGGTGAACGGGACTTGGTGCGAGTTAGGACGTGAGCAGCAGAATTTTGGATGTCTTTAAGTTTGACATTGGAAAAGTCCAGTCTAGAGGTAACAAAGGCATGGATAAGGGTTTCAGCAGCAGATAAGCTGAGGCAGGGGCGGAATCAGGTTATGTTACAGAGGTGGAAATAGGCAGTCTTAGGGATAGCGTGGATATGTGGTTGGAAATTCATTCCGGCATCAAATTTCTGCTCATTCACTACTTGATGTCGGACAAGCAATCTGACAATGTAGGGACACTGGAGGGGTTGACTGAGGTGGTGGTGAGGTAGAGCTGGGTGTCATCAGCGTACATGTTGAAATTGCTGCTATGTTTTGGATGATGTCGCTAAGGGGCAGCACGTAGATGAGAAATAGGAGGCATTGAAAACCATTTGGTTTAGTAATGGGGCATTAGGGAGAGCAGAGAAAAATCAGCCTGCGATGTGGCAGGCGGAGGGGATCAAACTGTGACGGGGTGGGGGTGGGTGGAGGAAGAGGGGTCAGCCTGTGCCGCAAAGTGCTGGGGAGGCTGAATGGGTCAGTCTGTGATGGGAGGGGGAGGCAGCCTGTGATGGGAGGGGGGTCTGCTGTGCTGCGATGTGGGGAGGGAGGGGGAAAGGTTGTCAGCGTGTGATGTGGGTTGGGGGGTGGTGGTCAGCCTGTGCTGCGATGGGGGGGGGGGTGTGGGGTGAGGGGGGGGGTGTAGTGGCTCAGCCTATACCGTGAGGGATTGAGGGTGGTCAGACTGTGACGTGAGGGGTGGAGGGATCAGCCTGTGATGTGAGGGATGGAGAGGGGTCAGCTTTTGACATGAGGGATGGAGAGGGGTCAGTCTTTGACGTGAGGGATGGAGAGGGGTCAGCCTTTGACGCGAGGGATGGAGAGGGGTCAGCCTTTGACATGAGGGATAGAGAGGGGTCAGCCTTTGACATGAGGGATGGAGAGGGGTCAGCCTTTGACGCGAGAGGAGGAGGTCAGCCGGTGACATGAGGGGGGGAGGGGGTCAGCCTATGCTGCGAGGAAGGGGGGGGAGGGGTCAGCCTGTGATGTGGGGGGTAACTGCCGCTGTGCGCAGTCCTTGATGCTGCGCGTGTCTGAGATACCCTCGTGTAGGAGTCTCTCCGACTGCTCGCACTCAAGCTCATGGTTCGTGAACTCCAGGAGCTGGAGTCACTGGGTCAGGTGATCACCCTGTGGGCAGTGAGAGTCGCTGGATCAGGTGATCACCCTGTAGTGGGGGGAAAACAGGTGACTGTCCATCGGAGTGGGAAGAGTGAACAGAAGGCAATGCTAGGATCCCCAGGAGTGTTAAATTGACGAACAGCGATTCAGTGCTGAGTCCCTGTGACAATGTCAACAACCTGTGGGAGGAAAACCGGTGCAAAGGTGGAATGAGGTGCAGAAACACAGGAGTAATTGGAGATTACAGTCAGGGAACAGACACAGGCTTTTGCAGCTACCACTGAGGGTCTCAAATGGTGGGTTTCCTCCAGCTGCTAGGGTAGGGGGAACATAGAGAAGGTGATGGAGAGGGAATGGGATCAGCTCGAAGTCATGGCTCAATGCCACAGGATAGAACAGAATTGGAGTCCCGCAAAGAGAGTTTTAGCAATTAAGAGACAAGTGAAGGCAGGACGGTCAGGATTATTCCCAGTGCCACTCAGTATTGGAATAGTAAGTTAAGGGAGTTACACATTCAGCTAGGAGTTGGTAGAAGGGAAGAGTTCAGATTCCTGGGATGTTGGGACCAGTTTTAGGGCTGAGTGGCCTGTACAGGATTGGCAGGCTTCACTGGACAAGGCTGGGAGTATTGTCCTTGCTGGGAGAGTAACTAGTTCTTTGGGAGGAGGTTTAAACCAGATGGTTTGGCAACAGGAGGGAAAAAAACAAGTTGATGGAGCAGAAAAGGGTCAAAACACTGGAAGACGGGCGTACACTTTCTGATCAAGCATGAGTCAAGCAGACTGCATTAGCAGCCCTCTAACCATCGGTACGTTGATCCCAACACCTGGGTCCCCATCATTTACTGGATGGCGACTGTAGAACCTGATCCAATGTTAGGATAATGTTACAAAGGGACAGAATGTAATGAGAAAAAAGAGGAGGGGCCAAGGATCCTTGGAGGACTCCAGAAGTGATGTTATGGGGTAGAAGCCATTGCAAGAGATGCTCTGGCTATGATTAGATAGTAAAAGTGGAACCAGGTGAGTGCAATCCCACCCAGCTGGACAACAGAGGAGAGGCATTGGAGGTGGGTGGTGTGGTCAACCATGTCAAAGGCTGCAGACAGGTCCAGAAGGACGAGGCGGGACAGTTTATCATGGTCACAGTCATATATGATGTCATTTATGACTTTGATAAGGGTCATTTCAGTGTTGTAGCAGGGGCAGAAACCTGATTGGAGGGATTGAAACATAGAGTTGCAGGAATGGGCATGGATTTTGGAGGAAACAAGTTGGGGTAGAAATTGCCCTCCTCCGGAAACAGGACGCATCTACCGTTTTGGAAGTGCAATGGATGCGGCAGCCTATCCAGCAAAATTCAGCTCCCGGGTTTCAGCCAAACCCAGGGGCATAATTCTCAGGCCGACCTGGCAGTTAGCCGACAAAAAAAATAAATAACATGGTGGCCGCGGCAGTGCGTCTTCCCCTTTAAGGGTGGCCATGTCACCATTTCACAGAGGGGTCGGCGCGTCCACGTTGCGGCGGGAAAATGGGTGGAGCGATCCCGGACACTGCTACGCTCCTGAGGAAGGGCAATTTCTAAACTGGTGGCCTCTCCACGGAAAGTCGTTGGCCATTTTTCCGGCGGTCAGAGGCCTTTTTGAAAGGGGCAATTTCGGCCCCAACATGTTTAATAAGTTTGGCGAGGATGGTAGATAGTAGAGGATTTGTAGATGGGGTAGTAGTTTACAAGGACCGAGGGGGATGATGAAGGCAGTTTTGAAAGGGAAGGGAACAAGGAGATGGAACTTCTTGCAATGTCAGCTAGGATGGTGGCTATAAAGGAAAGTTAGATGATCAGCAGTTTAGTGGGAATGTGGTCAAATGAGCATGAGGTGAGCCTCACGGCGAGATGAGCTTGGAGAGAGCATGAGGGGAAGTAGGAGAGAAACATGGGAAAGATGAGAGTTCAAGGCTATGGTGCGGTGAGGCTTGGGGGTTAGATACTAGAAGTAATACAAGAGATTTACAATAGAGGATAGAACAGATAGTTGAGAAGCTGTCAAATTTACTTCCAGGGTTAGGAACATAAGAAAACTTTTAGGCCAATCAGCCCCTCAAGCTTGTTCTGCCCTGCTATTAGATCATGGCTTCAACTCCATTTTCCTGCTTTTACTCCATATCCTTTGATACCTTTACCCAACAAAATTCTATGAAAATTTCAATTGACTCCCAACATCCACAGCCTATCGGAGGAAAGAATTTCAGATTTAAACTTTCCTTTATTGGATAAAGTGCTTCCTGATTTTGTTACTGAACTACCTAGTTATTATTTTAAGATTATGGTTGAGGCAGAAACAGTGTCAATATTCAAAATTAGATCGGATAGGTGGCTGAAAGAAAAGGGGTTGAAGAGCTATGGGAGCAGGGTGGGTAAATGTGATTAGGCTATTTCCTCGCGTGAAGGGTAAGCATTGACACACACTCATTGGGCCAATGACCAGTTTTTGTATATTAACTTCTAAGCATGTATTTCTAAGTACAAACCACTTGTAATGGGTAAATTTAAAGGGATGCAGCATCTTTAAAAAAACATTGGCATTTAAGGATAAATTTTAGGAGGAAGTTTGGGCTACTATTGGCAGTGTCAACTCTACTGTGCATTTTAGCTGCAGATGTCTTTTCAGCAGATAGCTGTTTGCTGAATCAGAGTCCATGTAGCCAGTTCCACACAGTAATTGGCAGGTACGTGCAGATTCACCTGTGTGGGAGGTGTACACCCTCTATGCCCTTGACTTGCCTGGCATCCCTTCATTGCTCCTCATCAAATCTGAGTATCTATGAGGTGATGTGGGTCGTGAGCAGCAATGACCATCTCCAACATGAGAGAGAGCTTGACCATCTCACCTTGACATTAGAACATAAGAAATAGGAAATAGGAGCACGAGTAGGCCACCTGGTCCCTTGAGCCTGCTCCGCCATTTAATAAAATCATGGCTGATCTGATCATGGACTCAGCTCCACTTCCCTGCCCACTCCCCATAACCCCCTTTATTCCCTTATCGCTCGAAAATCTGTCTGTCTCCGCCTTAAATATATTCAATGACCCAGCCTTCACAGCTCTCTGAGTCAGAGATTTACAACCCTCAGAGAAGAAATTCATCCTCATCTTGGTTTTAAATGGGTGGCCCCTTATTCTGAGACTACGGGCCCAAGTTTCCGATATCCGCTAGAACAGCGCACCTCCGAGAGGCCCTCCTATTTTGTGGAATGAAAAGTGCGCCAAAAAATTTACCTCGTGATTCTCCAAGTGCAGCAGGCCTGTTCAGCAGTCAGCGTGACGCAGCACAACAACGGGGGGGGTGGAGCTACAGCCCTGGGCGAAAAAGAATGCCGGCAGCTGCGCGCGTGCACAGTGGAGTCTGCGCACGTGCACAGTAGCTCCTGGCCCCCAGATTCTGTGTGCATGTAATGCTGGCTGTGTGGGAGGGGCCCGAAGCACGCAGCCCCTAGCCCTGGCTGAATGGGCTCCTGGAGCAGGCACAGTGCCGATTTCTAGCCTGCAGCATGCAGCCCCTAGCCCTGGACAAATGGGCTCCTGCAGAGTGCTGATTTCCAGCCTACAGCACTACAGCTCCTAGCCCTGGCTGAATGAGCTCCTGCAGAGTGCTGATTTCCAGCCTGCAGCACGCAGCCTCTAGCCCTGGCCGGGCTCCCGGTGCTCCTGAACGGGTAGGTGAGGTAGGAGTTTTTTATTTTTTATTTATTGATTTAATGATTTATTGATCATTCATTATTGATGATGGTTCTTTATTTTTAAAAGTGAAGTGTTTAATGCTTTGGAAAATCCCCTAACTTCTCTCTAACTTCCCTTCCCTCCTATCTCTGGCTTACCTGCTCCTAATTCTAAAGTGTACGCAAGGTTTTTCTGAGCGTACAAAAGTCGACACTTACTCCGTTCTAAGTTATTTGGAGTAACTTTTCAGTGCCTAAACTTGCAAAACAGGTGTAAGTGGCTGGTAACGCCCCCTTTTGAAAAAAAAAACTGAACTAAAATGAAACTAAACTAACTCACTAGAACTGGAGCAAATTAAATGCCGAGAATTGCGATTTCTAAGATGCTCCAAACTAAACTAGTTGCTCCAAAAAAATAGGAGCAACTCCACCCGAAACTTGGGCCCATGTCCCCTAGTTTTAGTTTCCCCAATAACTGGAGATTTAAAAGATATTAACACCCAATCTCCCACCATTACCTCCAAAAAACTTCACAAAAGAGGAATTCACAATGTAAAACCCATTGTCCCAATATTGAGGACATACCAGAAATGTACATGCCAGGAAATGAAAAGGAAACAGAAAGGTGGACAAAAGAAAGAAAAAAGGCTCCAAAATAGTCTTAAAACACTGTACACATCTTACAAAAAGGCTGCTTAAATGCACTTAACAGATCATTGTCCACTTCCCCAATTGTTTGCCAATTTTATGTCTGATAAATATCAATTTAAAAAGAAACTGAGGCAGAATAATTGTCAGTATGTAGAGTGCCAAATACTAACCATCATAGCACATTTGAAATTATCTTCAGAGATTGGGGAAAAATAAGAATGATCTTTCTTGAATGTTACCTGAGGCACAGGTCCATATTTCTGATAGCTCTCAGCCAGTCTGAGTTATTTGATACAAGTCTGGTTCAAATATGACTGAAACCCATGAGGTACTTCCCTAGCCATTCAGTAACGGCACTCCTAACTTTGCTTCACTAGTGCTTGGTACGGCACAGATCCGATGTTATTTATGTCAGTGATTATAGATTACTTTAAACACAGACTGAAAAGTTTTCCATTCAATTCATTTTCCTTAAAAAAATTAATTAATTGATGCACTCACCTTGTAGAAGAAATATTGGACGAGTTGGGCGATTCGAATGTAATAATAATGGCCATGGACAAGCAGCAACTTCTTGAGATGTTTAAACTTGGGAATACAATAATCACTGTTTCGAGCAGCTTGACGACCTTCCTTCCCCAAAATACCTGGAGAAACAAAACCTCAGGTGTGCAAACACTCAAAGAATAACAGCAGTCACACTACTAAAAGGGGAATTCGAAAAATGTGCTTTTTACCTTGCTCTGCTTATATCAATATGTTATGTATGCAATAAAGTTTCAAACTGAGTACAGTTTAACTAAGCAAGGTACGACCTTAGCTGTGCTTTATTTTAGTCCCTAAGTGCCTGACTCACAGGTCTTTTATACCAGAGCAGCACCATGTGGTCAATGGCCTCTAACAATGACACCATCTGGTGGCTACAAACAGCATGTACATACATGACACAATATATCCCCCTCACTGTCACTAGGCTCTGTTTATATCAATAACCCTCTCACTTTCCCTAGGCTCTGTTTATAATATATCACCTTCACTGTCCCAAGGCTCTGTTTATATGCTAATGAGTACAAGGATAGAAGGATAGACAGGATGAACACGTGGCTGGAAAATTGGTGTAGAAGGGAGGGCTTTAAATTCTTGAGACATTGGGACTGCTTCTGGGGGAGATGGGACCTGTACAAATCAGATAGGTTGCACCTCAACAGCACCGGGACCAATATTCTCGCGGGAACTTTTGCTAATGCTGTTGAGGAGAGTTTAAACTAGCTTGGCAGGGGGATGGGAACCTGATAACGAATTCAAAAGGGAAGGTAGTAAAGCAGAAGTTGGATAGCAAGAATCTAGAAAGCGAATCTGTAAGACAGAAGAAACAGGGTTTAATATGTAGTAAGCAAGAAGGTCTTCCTGTGCTGAATGGTATATACTTTAATGCAAGGAGTATAGCGAATAAGGCGGATGAGCTAAGAGCACAGGTAAACACTTGGGAATGTGACATTATAGCCATTACAGAAACATGGCTGAAAGAGGGGCAGGTTTGGCAGATTAATATTCCTAGCTACAGGATTTTTAGACAAGATAGAAAGAGGGGAAAAAGTGTGGGGGGGGGGGGGGGTTGCGGTACTAATTAAAGAAACTATTACAGCGGTGAGGAGGGATGATATGTTAGAGGGATCATTAACTGAGGCCATATGGGTCGAATTGAAAAATAAAAAAGGGACGATCACACTGCTGGGAGTGTATTATAGACCCCCAAACAGTGGGAGGGAGATAGAGGAGCAAATATGTAGGCAAATTGCTGTGAAGTCTAAAAACCATAGGGTAGTAATAGTAGGGGATTTTAACTATCCAAATATTGATTGGGACAAATTTAGTGTGAAGGATATAGAGGGTGCGGAATTCTTGAAATGCTTTCAAGAGAACTTTTTTAGTCAGTATGTAGCAAGCCCAACACGAGAGGGGGCGGTCTTGGATTTAGTTTTGGGGAATGAAGCTGGGCAAGTTGAAGGGGTATTAGTGGGGGAGCATTTGGGTGCCAGTGACCATAATTCAGTCAGATTCAAGTTGGTTATGGATAAGGACAAAAATAGGCCTGGAGTAAAAGTTCCGAATTGGGGAAAAGCTAATTTTGCAAAGTTAAGGAGTGATTTGGCCATAGTGGACTGGAAACAGCTACTTGTGGGTAAATCGGTGTCGGAACAGTGGGAGGCATTCAAGGAGGAGATCCGAAAGGTTCAGGCCAAACATATGCCCTGAAAGAAAAAAGCTGAGAAAAATAATTCTAGAGCCCCCTGGATGTCTAGGGACTTACAGGGAAGGATTAAGAAAAAGAGAGGAATATAGGAAGATAAGAAGTCAAATTAAAAAGGATATTAGGAATGCTAAGAGAGAGCATGAGAAATTCTTGGCCAGTAAAATTAAGGAAAACCCTAAAATGTTCTAAAAATATATTAAGAGTAAGAAGCTAACTAAAGAAAGGGTTGGGCCTATTAGAGGCCACGAGGGTAATCTTTATGAGGAGGTGGAAGATGTTGGTAGGATTCTTAACGAATACTTTGCATCGGTTTTCACAAAGGAAAGAGGTAATGCAGATACTGCTATCGAGGAAGAGTGTGATATTCTGGATGAAATAAATATTGTGAGAGAGAAAGTATTAAGGGGTTTAGCAGCTTTGAAAGCAGCTAAGTCCTCAGGCCCGGATGAAATGCATCCCAGGTTGTTGAGCGAAGTAAAAGAGGAAATAGCAGAGGCCTTGACCATCATTTTTTAGTCCTCTTTGGATATGGGCATGGTGCCGGAGGATTGGAGGACTACTAACGTAGTACCCTTGTTTAAGAAGGGAAAAAGAATCGGCCGAGTAATTACAGGCCTGTTAGCCTAACGTCAGTGGTGGGAAAATTATTGGAAAAAGACCTGAAAGACAGGATAAATCTGCATTTGGATAGGCAAGGATTAATTAGGGATAGTCAGCACGGATTTGTTAAGGGAAGATCATGTTTGACTAACCTGATTGAATTTTTTGAGGATATAACCAAGAGGGTCAATGAGGATAGTGCGTACGATGTAGTGTATATGGACTTTAGCAAGGCTTTTGATAAGATCCCGCATGGTAGACTGGTCATGAAGATTAAAGTTCATGGGATACGTGGCAAAGTGGCAAGTTGGATCCAAAATTGGCTTGGAGGTAGGAAGCAAAGGGTAATGTTTGATGGATGTTTTTGTGACTGGAAGGATGTTTCCAGTGGGGTTCCGCAGGGCTCAGTACTGGGTCCCTTGCTTTTTGTGGTATATATCAATGATTTAGATTTGAATATAGGAAGTATGATTAAGAAGTTTGCAGATGACACTAAAATTGGCTGTGTGGTTGATAATGAAGAGGGAAGTCATGGGCTGCAGGAGGATATCAATCTACTGGTCAGGTGGGCAGAGCAGGGAATTTAATTCAGAGAAGTGTGAGGTGATGCACTTTGGGATGGCTAATAAGGAAAGGATGTACACATTAAGCAGTAGGCCACTTAATAGTGTAGATGAACAAAGGGACCTTGGAGTGCTTGTCCACAGATCCCTGAAAGTAGCAGGCCAGGTGGATAAGGTGGTTAAGAAGGCATACGGAATGCTTGTCTTTATTGGCCGAGGCATAGAATATAAGAGCAGGGAGGTTATGCTTAAATTGTATAATACTTTAGTTAGGCCACTGCGTGCAGTTCTGGTCGGCGTATTATAGGAAGGACGTGATTGCACTAGAGAGGGTGCAGAGGAGATTTACTAGGATGCTGCCTGGAATGGAGAGTCTTAGTTATGAGGACAGATTGGATAGGCTGGGTTTGTTCTCATTGGAACAGAGGAGGTCGAGAGGAGACCTCATCGAGGTGTACAAAATATTGAGGGGCCTGGACATAGTGGATAGTAAGGGTCTATTTCCATTGGTGGAGGGGGCGATTACAAGGGGGCATAGTTTTAAGGTGGTTGGTGGAAGGTTTAGAGGGGATTTGAGGGGGGTGGGGGTTTCTTTACGCAGAGGGTTGTGGGATCTGGAACTCGCTGCCTGGAAGAGTGGTGGATGCAGAAACCCTCACCACTTTTAAGAGATGTTTGGATGGGCACTTAAAGTGTCGTAACTGCAGGGTTACGGACCTAGAACTGCTAATTGGGATTAGAATGGATGACCTTTTGTTGGACGGCACAGATATAATGGTAAGTACTGCAGGGAATAGAATATAGCCAGGGTGGTCTCCTGGACGGGTCGGAGAGAAATTTTCCCAGATTTTTTCTCCCTAAATTGGTCTGGGTTTTTAATCTGGTTTTTGCCTCTACCAGGAGATCACATGGCTCCAGTTGGGGTGCAGTGTAGATGTTTTTAGTATAAGGGGTGTTGCAGTGGTGTGGGGCGGACTGGTTGGGCTGGGTGCTCTTTGCTTTTCCGTTATTGTTCATGGATTTATATGTAACCTTTAGGGCTGCTGACGAAGGGCCGTGCGGCTCTTTGTTGGCCGGCACAGACACGAGGGACCGAAATGGCCTCCTTCTGCGCTGTAGGTTTCTATGTTTCTATATCAATATATCCCCCTCACTGTCGCTTGGCTCTGTTTATATCAATATATCTCCCTCACTGTCCCTCGGCTCTGTTTATATCAATATATCAATTCCTGGCCACATGGGACCTGGCTATGGCCTTCATCATCACTATAGCAGGATGTGTGCTATGTAACTTACGCACAAATTTCTCTCTCCCTTTCTTAGGCATTACAACGCGATTGCCCCATAATATACAATCTGCTTGAATAGACAGTCGTCCTTGTGACGAATGTATGGTTTGGCCTCCTCGCACATTTGCTTAGGTATGGCAGACCAATCCCCTTTGAGGATGCAATCCTTTACCACTGATAATATCGGGTCCTGGCTAGTCCAGGTCTTAACTTGTTGAGCCATGACAGGGGTACCTTCACTCTCAAAAGCATCCGTGATTAACATTAAATCTGCCGGTTGTGATGTTTCCACCTCCAGTGTGGGCAACCGGCTCAAGCATCGTCACAATTCTCTGTGCCAGGTCTGTGGCGAATGACAATCATAGGCAGATAATGTCAGCGTCCACCTTTGGATGCGGGATGACGCATTGGTATTGATATCTTTGCTCTTGGAAAACAACGAAATGAACAGCTTGTGATCGAACTCTAATTTAAACCTCAGACCGAACAGGTGTTAATGCATCTTTTTAACACCGTACACACACGCTAAAGCTTCTTTTTCTACCATTCTGTCGGCTCTTTCTGCTTTAGACAAACTTTTGGATGCTTGTTGTAACACGCAACCAATTCCATATGACGATGCGTCACATGCCAAAACTAAACATTTACTTGGGTCATAATGTACCAGCAGCTTGTTCGAGCAAAGCAGATTGGTGGCTTTCTCGAAAGCTCTGTCTTGCAATGCACCCCACACCCAATTGTTGCCTTTTCTCAATAGCATGTGCAGTGGTTCAAGTAGGGTGCTCAATTTAGGAATGAAGTTACCAAAGTAGTTGAGCAGACCCAGGAATGAATGCAGCTCCGTCACGTTTTGCAGCTTGGATGCATTCTTGATGGCTTTGGTTTTCACTTCAGTAGACCTGATGCCATCAGCGGCGATTTTCCTCCCGAGGAATTCGACCTCCGGTGCCATGAAGACGCACTTCGAGCGTTTAAGTCTGAGTCCCACTCTGTCCAAACGCAGCAGAACTTCTTCCGTGTTCTTCAAATGTTCCTTGGAGTCACAACCGGTGATCAGGATGTCATCTTGGAACAAGACGGTTCTGGAAACGGATTTCAGTAGACTTTCCATATTCCTCTGGAATATTGCTGCAGCTGAGCGAATTCCAAACGGGCACCTGTGGTAAATAAACAGTCCTTTGTGCGTGTTAATGCACGTAAGTCTCTTCGATGTCTCGACCAACTCCTGTGTCATATAGGCCGACGTCAAGTCCAGTTTTGTGAACGACTTCCCTCCGGCTAGCATCGCAAACAGGTCATCAGCCTTCGGTAATGGGTACTGATCTTGTTTCGAAACCCTGTTGATCGTAGCCATGTCGTCTCCACAGATTCTGACTGTGCCATCGCTTTTCAGCATAGAAACAATGGGGCTGGCCCATTCATTAAATTCGACAGGTGATATGATCCCTTCCCGCTGGAGTCTGTCCAGTTCAATTTCGACCTTCTCCCTCATCATATACTGCACTGACCGAGCTTTATGATGGACAGGTCTTGCATCTGAGTCCACGTGGATCTGCACCGTGGCTCCCGTGAAGTTGCCGATACCCGGTTCGAATAGTGAGGGGAACTTGCTCAATACTTGGGCACATGTATCTTCCTCCGATGACAACGCCTTTATGTCATTCCAGTCGCATCTGATTTTCTCCAACCAGTTCCTGCCGAGCAGCGTTGGGCCATTGCCTGGAACAATCCACAGTGGTAACTCGTGAATCGCACTGTTATACGACACATTAATTTGTGCACTGCCAATCACCTTTATCAGTTCTTTGGTGTACGTGCGCAGATTGGCGTTAACAAGGCTCAGCTTGGGCCTCACAGTCTTAGTATCCCACAGCTTATTAAATGCCCTCTCATTCATGATCGATTGCTTCACCCCTGTGTCCAGTTCTATCAATACCCGTATCCCACTAAACTTCACATTAATCAAAATTGGTTTACTCTTGGTTATGAAAGAGTACAATCCATACACTTCCTCTTCTGGCATCTTGGATTGCGTATCCGGATCCGCGCTCGTCTGACTCTCATCCTCCACGTGGTGCGTTGCAGCTCGCTTGCTCACCTGTGGATACTTGCGCTGGGGATGCCCCACTCTTAGACAGCCTTTGCAACTATATTGCTTAAATCGGCACTGCTGGTGCCGATGATTTCCCCCACAACGCCAACACAGAGAAGTCGGATACATTCCCGCTGGCAGACTATGGGCAGCCACAGGTTTCGTGAACGCAGCCGGATAGGCCCTGCCATGTGCCGCTCTGCCGAAGACCGAATCATTCGCGAACGCAGCCGGATAGGCCCTGCCATGTACCGCTCTGCCGAACCAATTGCATTTACAGTACTTGCCGAGGTTCGGTTCTTCACCAACATTTGCTTTAAACTCCTTTCCGTCGTCATACATAATTCAGCGATCTGAATGGCTCTTTTTAAATCCAACTCCTCCACCGGCAAAAGTTTGCGCAGGATCAGCTCGTGGTTGATACCGATAACAAAGAAGTCCCGCAGCATGTCTGCCAATCCCGTCCCGAACTTGCACGGTCCTTCTAGACGTCTCAGGTTGGCAACGAATTCCGCTGCGCTCTGGCCCTCCGATCGAACGTGTGTATAAAACTTGTATCTTGAGATGATGATGCCGTCGTCTGGCTTGAGGTGCTCCCATACCAATGTACACAACTCCTTGTACATTTTTTCTGTTGGATCATTAGGCATGAGTAGATTCTTTATCAGACCGTAGATCTTTGAACCGCACACAGTGAGGAACACGGCCCGGCGCCAATCTGCATCATCAACCCCCGTCATTTTGTTGGCCATGAAGTACTGGTTCAAACGGCTCACAAAGTCTGCCCAATCTTCTCCTTCCACGAAACGCTCCAAAAATCCAATCATGCTCATTTTCCAAACAATGGTTCTTGTATTCTCATCGCCAAATGTTATGTATGCAATAAAGGTTCAAACTGAGTACTGTTTAGCTAAGCAAGGTACGACCTTGCCTGTGCTTTATTTAGTCCCAAAGTGCCTGATTCACAAAATGGCAGGCCTTTTATACCAGAGCAACACCATGTGCGTGCTGCTTAGTGGCCTCCAACAATGACACCATCTGGTGGCTACAAACAGCATGTACATACATGAGACAATATATCCCCCTCACTGTCCCTAGGCTCTGTGTATATCAATATATTCCCCTCACTGTCTCTTGGCTCTGTTTATATCAATATATCTCCCTCACTGTCCCTAGGCTCTGTTTATATCAATATATCTTCCTCACTGTCCCTAGGCTCTGTTTCTATCAATATATCCCCCTCACTGTCTCTTGGCTCTGTTTATATCAATCTATCCCTCTTACTGTCTCTTGGCTCTGTTCAATCAAAGTGGACTCCAGTAGATCGCAATCCAGCTGATCAGCACAAGACAACCTCAGCTAGAACTGAAACCAGATAAAAGTGAAAACTCTCAACAAAACTTTCCTTCTTAAATTTCAGCAACTGAAAAAGTGTTAGCTGGCAAAAAAAACAAGTTAGTTCGTTTGTTTCTAGGGCATGGCAGACAACCAATCTAAGATTGCGCCTAAAGGTCGTGGGAAAGTACCGAGGGCCACCTCAAAATGAGGAAGTTACAGCCCCAGATGAGTCTCAGTGCACACTTTTTTAAAAAATAGTCTGCGGACATGCTTGAAGGGATGAATGGCCTACTCTGTCCCTTCTGATCTACCCAATGTGGTGACAATTTCCATTTGTTGAATATGAGCCCGTGGCCTAGTGATGCAGATGAGAGGTTAAATGACAGAGAAATATAGATGAGGGAGGCCATTTAGCCTGTCGAAGATCAAGCCAATAGAGAATAAATGGTTCCAGAGTTTTTGCCCTCACAGAATACTGTGACCCAAAGTAATTTAAATTTTTTTTTTTTAAAAGATCAAAATTCATTTTAAAAACAAATGCATCATCTTACCTATTCCAACATGGGCTTCCAGAATCATACTGACATCATTAGCCCCATCGCCAATTGCCAAGGTTATGGGATGCTCTTTTGAAGATTTGATCAATTTAACTATCTGCAGAGCAGGGTTAAAAGAACAAACACAGGTTAAAGGGTTCAATGCAATTTAGAACATCCTTCTAACCCATTATATCAGTAAGTAAACCTAGAATACATTCAGGATAGTGACTCGAAAATTCTCCTATTCCACATTCCCATTCTCCAATCTGCATCGACCTTCACACCCCATTTTACAATCAGCATTGGCCTTCACACCCAATCTCCAATCAGCATCAACCGTCACACTCCATTCTCTAATCTATGCTGACCTCCCAGGGCTATACTAAAGCTGACAAACGTCAGAGGCCATAATAATGCTACTTGACATAACCGCCTTACTCTAATAAAATGGCCGATACTCTGAGCAACACCCTGGGAGATACAGCATATATGTAAAATGTAGGTTTAACAGTTTATTTTCAAAGGAACATTCAGTGTAACTCAGCGTGCACTTAACACATAATTAGCACATCGATGGACATTCCACGCTAACCTGTGCTTTCTGCAAAGGCGCCATTCTGCAGCATAAGACTCCACTACAGTTGCGACATAGTTCCAGGAACAGATCTTTGTAATTACTTGAAGAGCCATTTTCGGCAGGTTTCAGGATGAGTGTAAGTGTGGCCCCATCAATGATCAAACCATAATCGTGTAAATCATCCTGAGAAAATCTAAAATACAGCAATAAAACAATTATCCTAAATAATTGACATTTGTATATGGTGGTGTAACGGTTCTGTTACCAGACTAATAATGTCGAGATTGCAAGTTCCAATCCCACCAGGCAGTTTGTGAACTTGAGGCAGTTTAAAAAATCTGGAAATAAAAAGCTGGTCTGAGTAAAAGTGACCACAGAGTTAACGGAATGTTGTAAAACCCCAACTGATTCACTGGAAGGAAATCTGCTGCCCTTACCCGGTCTGGCCGGTGTGTGACTCCAGTCCCACATGAACATGGTTGACTTTTAACTTCCTTCTGAAATGGCCTAGTAAGCCACTCAGTTGTAAAAAAATCCACTTTCAGTGGTTCAAGGCGGCGGCCCACCCCCACCTTCTCAGAGCAACTTGGGACGGGCAATAAAGGCCGGCCTTGCCAGCAACAAGCCGAGAATTAATCTTAAAAACACTTAACTTTGAAAGAATTGGCAAAAGGGACAAAATACATTGATTTTGGACTAAAATTGAGATATTGGAGCAATCTGGTGGCATTGATAAGAAACTGATTCGTTGGGAAGAGCGGAGAGTTGGACTAAAAAATATATTCTTGATTTGGCGGATAGCGACAGGGGTCAAGTTTTCAGATCATACTAGGCTAGGAAAAAGTGATTGTGATGAGAAGAGAAAATTGCAATCTGCTTTGATTAAATGATTGGATGGAATGAATAGCGACATGTATGCTTTGGACAAGCAGTACAGTAAATGGAAAATACAGCATGAAGGATCAACAAAGAATCCAAAATATCAGAGGGGTGCTGGGTTTCATCAGAACACATATATCATATAAAAGTTTGAAAACAAGTACAGAACACTGGTCAGACCTCATTTGGAATAGTGTGAGCTACTTTAGGTGCGCCATCTTAGGGAGAATATACTGCTTTGGAGAGTCTAGCGATGATCCACCTGAATGGTACCCATGATGAAGGGGTTGAGTTATGATGCTGAAACGTGTTTAAGACTCTCCAGAAGAAATCGCTGAAAATCCATTGGGTGCTTTGTTTGCCTGGTATCTGTTGCACACTCTTTCCTTGTACGAGACCCTACTTATCTAATTCCAGACAGCTTAATCACAAATTGGTATGGGCCAGAGCTTAGGCATCCTGCGACCAGATATTGTTGTAGTTCAATCAGATTAAAGCTGCCTAAAGCACCATCTCTGGAAGCATTTACCCAAACCACTCAAGCCATTCCATCTTTTTTTTTAAAAAAACTTGTATTTATATAGCCTTTTACCACCTCAGGGCATCCCAAAGCACTTTACAGCCAATGAAGTACTTTTGAACTGTATTCACTGTTGTAATGTAGGAAATGTGACAGCAAATTTGCACACAGCAAGCTCCCACAAACAACAATGTAATAATGACCAAATAATCTGTATTTTTTAAGTATGGATTGAGGGTAAATATTGGCCAGGCACTGATGAGAACTCCCCTACTCTTCTTTGAAATAGTGCTGTGGAATCTTTCACATCCACGTGAGAGAGAAGACGGGGCCTCGGTTTAACGTCTCATCCGAAAGACGGCACTTCCGACAGTGCAGCACTCCCTCAGTACTGCACTGGAATGTCAGTCTCAAGTCTCTGGAGTGGGGCTCAATCTCACAACCTTCTGACTCAAGAGGCAAGAGTGCTACCAACTGAGCCACTGCTGACAACTTTCTTAAAATCCATTTCTTCCACTAAGCTTTAACCCCTCCTAATATTTCCTCCTTTGGATCAGAGCCCATTTTTGTCGGTTACGCCTCTGCGAAGCGCTTTGGGATGTTTTACTAATTTAAATGTGGCATATAAATGCACGTTGTTGTTATCTGGTGAAGAGTGGAAAGAACGCAAGCCCCTAATGACCGCTCCGGGGCCCATTAATGAGCCAGACTGGTTTGTCAACCGTCAACCGTCTTGAGGAACTGCATCCCTGTCTGGCTCAGATATTGGATCAATTCTGCTATGGAGAGTTGATTTAGTTTCACTCCCTCACCGCCATCTTGGAGCCATCTCAACCTGAAAGAGTCCCCATTTCTTACCCCACTCCCATGGCAGATAATCACTACTTAGTCATATCAGCTTGACAACAAACAGATTAAGGGGTGGTCTGATTAAACTATTCAAATATCAAAGAGAATTGACAGGGTTAACAGAGAAAGACTTTTCCCTCTCGTAGAGGAACCTAGAACAGAATCTTAGAATCAGAATTAAGCTGGTTCAAAGGGAATCCTGAAAAAATGTCTCCACACAAAGAGTCATGAGTTTAAGGGAAACAATGCACTAAGAGGGCAAAGATGAAGAATTAAAAGGAAACGATACACTTGGGAAGGAAGTGTATAAAGGGACATGGTCAAATTGCGATAGAGGATGAAGGAAGAGCTGCTATGGCGACAAAACAGCCAAATAAGCTCTACAGGGCAAAGCCAATTGTGGTGCCTGAAGGTACAATGCAGATATTCAATCAATATTTTGCATTGATGTTTACAAGTGATCTGGGAAGTGAGAATGCAAATATGGAAGATTTGTTAAAGATAACTGATAGAAATGGAATTGGTTTAAGAAAAAAAAAATGAAGGTAACTCAAGGGTCATGAGTCACTGGGCACTGATGGCTGCTCTCTGGGCTCTTGCAAGAAGTTAGTGAAAAATTGCAACATTTCTGGCCACAATTTTTCAATCCTCGTTAAATATGCAAACTGCGCTGTGGAATTGGGCAGCATCCAATGTAATGCCCGTGTTAAAGAAAGAGGATAAACTGGGTAACTGAAGACCAGTTAGTCTGAGGGAGCAAACTCTAACAATCTATAATTCGAGATAAAATTAATGAGCATTTAGAAATACATGGATTAATCAAGAACAGCCAGCACAGAATGATCAAATTTAATAGAATGTTTTTTTTGGAAGAAGTAACTGACTGGATAAGTATGCAGAATGCAACAGAAATACTGTATATGGATTTTCAGAAGGCTTTTGATAAGTTGTGTCACAAGAGGCTTTCCAGACAAATTCAGGCTTCTGGTCTAAGAGGAAAATGGATAATCTTTTGCCATGGACTCTCTAACCTGAGAAAATAGTCTTTCCCTATTCACTCGATCAATACCGTTCATAATATTAAAATCCTCCATTAAATCTCCTCTTGGTCTTCTCTGCTCCAGTGGAAATAGTCCCATTATCTCAAGTCTCTCCTTGTAACTATAGCTTCCTATCCCTGCATGATCCTGGTGAAGCTGTACACTCTGAATGTTTTTTAATATCCTTTCTGTAATGGGCAGCCCAAAACTGCACACAGTCTCTAACTGTGGTCTGACTGATGTTCTGCACAAATGTATTACTGCTTTATTCTGGTACTCCACGCTCCTATTTATCATACCCAAAATAAGCCCTATTTAATAGAAAGATAGCAAATTGCAAATTTAAGATAATTAACTATTAGCTTTTTGTGCAATTGAGAAATGTAACATTTGGTCGCAATGGCAAAGAATCGATGGATTAACGGAAATGCCCACCCTGAATAACTGTCTCTCGGCAAACTTTCACTCTGCCGGAGAATTGTTCTGCTCAAATCAAAGAGCACATCATGTAAACTCTGCTCTTCTATTCGTTTAGTCGTCAGCTCAAAGAGCTGCGTGTTTCTTCTGAAGAGCTTGCAAGCATAGCATGTTGCTGTAGCTGTTTCCATCTTGTCTCCTGTGAGAACCCAGATCTTCATTCCAGCTTTCTGCAAAGCTTCTACAGTCTCGGCAGCCTTGTCTTGCAATCTGAAAAACAATCACTTTGAACAATATCTTACTGGTTGAAAAATCTAATACATAGTCTCCGCATTGACCTACAGTTGCATTTGCTGCAACAGAAGCAACGTAGTAAAATGTCCCAAGGTGCTTCATAGCAGCACGAGCCGGATAAGGAGATATGAGGATAGGTGGCCCTTGGTCACAGAGGTAGGTTTTAAGGAGCATCTTAAATGAAGAGAGAGAGTTAGAGAGGCAGAGAGGTTTCGGCAGGGAGTTCCAGAGCTTAGGGCCTCAGCAGCTGAAGGCACGGGGGCAATAGTGCAGCGATTAAAATCGGGATGTTCAAGAAGCCAGAATTAGAGGAGCGCAGATATCTCGGGGTTGTGGGCTGAGGGAGATTGCAGAGATAGGAGGGGTGAGGCCATGGAGGGATTTGGAAGCAACGATGAGAATTTTAAAATCAAGGCATTGCTTAATTGGAGCCATTGTAAGTCATTGTAGAGCATAGGGGTGATAGGTGAGCGAGACTTGGTGCGACGTGCAGCAGAGCTTTGGATGACCTGATGTTTTTGGAGGGTAGAATGTGGGAGGTCGGTTAGGAATGCATTTCAATAGCCAAGTCTGGAGGGTATGGATGAGGGTTTCAGCAGAAGATGTTACGGAGGTAGAAACAAACGGTCTCAGTGATGTGGTCGAAAGCTCATTTCAGAGACAAATATGACACTAAGGTTGTGAAAAGTCTGGTTCAGCCTCAGACTGATGCTAGGGAGAGGGATCGAGTTGGTGGCTAGGGAATGGAGTTTGTGGTGGGGACCAAAGACAATGGCTTTGGTCTTCCCAATATATAATTGGAGGAAATTGTTGCTCATCCAGAACTGACACTTTAGAGATATTTGGAGGGATTGAGAGAAGTGGTGATGAGGAAGAGCTGGCTGGCGTGGCTAAAAATTAAAACAAGCCCCTTCTTGTAGAAGGAAGTGTCTTTATAGACAATGCTTGGTCCGTGTGACCTCCCGGACTTGATCATCTGAGGGGTTGGAGAGGAATTTTTCCCTAATGGCTCCGGGGTTTTCTCCATTTTTTTTGCCTATTCAAGGACAATGTGGGGGTTGGTGTGGTGTGGGGGCAAGGGTTAGTGAGGTGGCGGAGGGGGGGGGGGCGGTTGTGGGGGGAGGGATTGTTAGGGGGGGTGGGTGTTGGGTGGGGTTTGTGATTTGGGGGAGTGTGAGAGTGGGGGGGGAGGGAAGAAGTGAGAGTGGGGGGGGAAGGGAAGAAGAGAGGGGGGGAGGGAAGAGAGAGGGGGGGAGGGAAGAGAGAGGGGGGAGAGGGAAGAAGAGAGGGGGGGGAGTAGCACGTGGCGGGGGGGAGGGAAGAAGAGAGAGGGGGGGGTGAGCGCGTGGCGGGGGGGTAGCACGTGGCGGGGGGGTGAGCGCGTGGCGGGGGGTTGAGCGCGTGGCGGGGGGGTGAGCGCGTGGCGGGGGGGTGAGCGCGTGGCGGGGGGGTGAGCGCGTGGCGGGGGGTAGCGTGTGGCGGGGGGGTGGAGTGAGGCCGGGGTGGAGTGAGGCCGGGCTGGAGGCAGGGCTGGAGTGAGGTGGTTGTTATCTATGTAAACCTGTATATACCTTGTGTAGCCACCAGAGGGCTCATCCCCTGGAGTCCCAAGGGATCCCACAATCCCTTGGGAGCACCTGTACGTATGGAGGCCTCACAGACTGGAGAGGCACTATGGAGACCTGCAATCAAAGACTAAGATCACACTTTACTTTGAGCTCACGGTATCTAGTCTGACTCTTTATTCATAATTAATAACTGGAGATGAGATACAGATGACGAACCCAACGATGCAAAGAACCGTGGGCATCCTGGAGAAATTTTCAGAGGGAGATGATTGGGAAACCTTCGTGGAGCAACTCGACCAATACTTCGTGGCCAACGAACTGGAAGGAGAAGCGAACGCTGCCAAATGAAGCGCGATTCTCCTCACCGTCTGCGAGGCACCAACATATGGCCTCAGAAAAATCTGCTTGCTCCAGCGAAACCCACAGAGAAATCCTACATTGATTTGTGCACACTGGTCTGAGAGCATCTGAATCAGAAGGAAAGCGTTCTGATGGCGAGATACCAGTTATACACCCACAAAAGGTCTGAAAGTCAGGAAGCGGCGAGCTATGTCGTCGAGCTGTGACGCCTTTGATTGCGAATTTGAAGGACATTTGGAGCACATGCTCAGGGACTACTTCGTACCTGGCATTGGCCATGAAGTGATACTTCACAAACTTTTGACTGTAGAGACCCCAACCTTGAGTAAAGCCATAGCGATAGCCCAGGTGGTCATTGCCACCAGTCACAATACTAAGCAAATCTCTCAGCACACGAGTGCAGCTACAAGTACTGTGAACCAAGTGATGTTGTTTTCAAATTGCAACGCACAGGGCAGGCCCTAAAAGTCTGCAGCTGCATGTCTCAGAATCCACCATCAAGGGTGATGAATGCAAGGCCATTAACATCTTGTTCACGCTGCGGGGGTGATCATCGTTTCCATTCATGCCGCTTCAAAGAGTACGTTCATAAGGGCTGTGGAACAATGGGACACCTCCAACGTACGTGCAGGCGAGCTGCAAACCCTGCTAATCCTGCAAACGACCATGTTGCAGAGGAGGACAGATCCACAGCAGATCACGACGAACCAGAGCCTCAGACCGAGGAGGCAGAGCTATATGGGGTGCACACATTTACCACAAAGTGTCCCCCGATAATGCTGAAGGTTGAATTAAATGGACTCCCGGTGTCAATGGAGCTGGACATGGGTGCGAGCCAGTCCATTATGAGCAAAAAGACTTTCGATAAATTATGGTGCAGCAAGGCATCAAGGCCAGTCCGGACTCCCATTCGCAATAAACTGAGAACTTACACGAAGGAACTGATTCCTGTAATCGGCAGAGCTACTGTAAAGGTCTCCTACGATGGAGCGGTGCACAAGCTACCACTCTGGGTGGCACCGGGCGATGGTCCCCTGCTGCTCGGCAGGAGCTGGCTGGGAAAGATACGTTGGAAATGGGAACGACGTCCGAGCGCTCTTGTCGGTTGATGACATTTCATGTGCCCAGGTCTTAAACAAGTTCCCCTCGCTGTTCGAACCAAGTATCGGGAAGTTCCAAGGAGCAAAAGTGCAGATCCACCTAATTCCGGAGGCACGACCCATCCATCACAAGGCGAGAGCAGTACCATATATGATGAGAGAGAGGGTGGAGATCGAGCTGGTTCAGCTGCAATGAGAGGGCATCATTTCGCCGATCGAATTCAATGAGTGGGCCAGCCCAATTGTTCCAGTCCTCAAGGAAGATGGCACCGTCAGAATCTGTGGTGATTACAAAGTATCAATCGTTTCTCCCTGCAGGATCAATACCCAGTACCAAAGGCAGATGAGCTTTTTGCGACGCTGGCGGGAGGAATGACGTTCACGAAGCTGGACTTGACCTCGGCCTACATGACGCAGGAGCTGGAGGCATTATCGAAGTGCCTCACCTGCATCAACACGCACAAAGATCTCTTCATTTACAACGGATGCCGGTTTGGGATTCGATCAGCCGTGGCGATATTCCAGAGAAACATGAAAGTCGGTCCCGTGCACAGTGGTCTTCCAGGACGACATCTTGGTTACAGGTTGGGACACAGTCGAGCATCTGCAGAACCTGGAGGAGGTTCTTAGTCGAATCAACCGCGTCGGGTTCAGGTTAAAATGCTCGAAGTCCGTTTTCCTGGTGCCTGAAGTGGAGTTCCTGTGGAGAAGAATCATGGCAGACGGCATCAGGCCCACCGATTCGAAGATGGAGGCAATTGAGAACGCACTGAGGCCACAGAACGTGACGGAGCTGCGGTCGTTTCTCGGACTCCTGAACTACTTTGGTAACTTCTTACCGGGTCTCAGTACACTGTTAGAACCACTGCACGCCTTACTGCGTAAAGGAGACAAATGGGTATGGGGTAAAAGCCAAGAAATGACTTTGCAAAAGCTAGAAAATTGTTTTGCTCAAACTAATTGCTTGTGTTGTATAATCCATGTTAGCGTTTGGTACTAGCATGTGATGCGTCTTCGTACAGGGTCAGATGTGTATTGCAACAAGTTAATGAATCTGGGAAATTGCAACCGGTTGCTTATGCATCCAGAAGTCTGTCTAAGGCTGAGAGGGCCTACAGCATGATTGAAAAAGAAGCGTTAGCGTGTGTTTACGGGGCAAAGAAAATGCATCAATATCTGTTTGGGCTCAAATTTGAATTGGAAACTGACCATAAGCTACTGATATCCCTTTTTTCCGAAAGGGGATAAATACGAATGCATCAGCCCGCATCCAGAGATGCGTGCTCACGCTGTCCGCATACAACTACACCATCCGCCACAGGCCAGGCACAGAAAACTGTGCAGATGCTCTCAGTAGGCTGCCATTGCCCACCACGGGGGTGGAAATGGCACAGCCCGCAGATTTAGTCATGGTAATGGAAGGATTCGAGAGTGAGCAATCACCCATCACAACCCGACAAATTAGAATCTGGATGAGCCAGGACACCTTACTGTCCCTAGTAAAAAATTGGATGCTTCACGGGAGCTGGTCCAGAGTCCCAGTGGAAATGCAGGAAGAGATAAAGCCGTACCAGCGGCGCAAAGATGAAATGTCTATACAGTCAGACTGCCTTCTGTGGGGTAATTGGGTAGTGGTCCCCAAGAAGGGCAGGGACACTTTCATCAGTGATCTCCACAGTACTCACCCAGGCATTGTAATGATGAAAGAGATAGCCAGATCCCACGTGTGGTGGCCGGTATCGATGTGGACTTAGAGTTCTGCGTGCACAAATGTAACACGTGCTCGCAGTTAAGCAATGCACCCAGGGAGGCGCCACTAAGTTTATGGTCTTGGCCCTCCAAACCATGGTTCAAGGTCCATGTCGACTATGCAGGCCCGTTTTTGGGTAAAATGTTCCTAGTGCATACTCCAAATGAATTGAATGTGAGATAATGTCGGCAAGCACGTCCGCTGCCACCACTGAAAGCCTGTGGGCCATGTTTGCCACGTACGGTCTGCCCGATGTCCTGGTGAGCGACAACGGGCCATGTTTCACCAGTACCGAGTTTAAAGAGTTCATGACCCGCAATGGGATCAAACATGTTACATCTGCCCCGTTCAAACCAGCATCCAATGATCAGGCAGAGAGAGCAGTGCAAACCATCAAGCAGAGCTTGCAGAGGGTAACTGAAGGTTCACTGCAGACTCGCCTATTCCGAGTCCTGCTTAGCTACCACACGAGACCCCACTCACTCACTGGGATTCCACCCGTTGAAATGCTCATGAAAAGGGCACTTGAGACAAGGCTCGAGTTTGTCCACCCTGATCTACACGAACAGGTAGAGAGCAGGCAGCTTCAACAAAGTACATATCATGATAGCGCAAATTTGTCATGCGAAATTGAAATCTATGATCCTGTATTTGTGTTTGAACTATGGACAAGGTCCCAAGTGGCTTCCCGGCACTGTTGTGGCCAAAGAGGGGAGTAATGTGTTTTGGGTCAAACTTTCAAATGGATTCATCCACCGAAACACTTGGACCAAATCAAACTCAGATTCATGGACTATCATGAGCAACCCACCTTGGACCCTACCTTTTTTGACCCCCCAACTTACACACCAGTGGTAACCGACACCGCGGTTGGCCACGAAGCAGAACCCATCACCCGCAGCAGCCCAGCAGAACTCACCACACCAGGCAGCCCAGCAAAGCCAGTTGCATAGCAGTCCAGCGAGGGCCCAACAAACGACTCACTAAAGCCAGCATTTGCACCGAGACGATCAACCAGGGAAAGAAAAGCCCCAGATCAACTCACATTGTAAATAGTTTCACTGTTGACTTTGGGGGGGGGCGGGAGGGAAAGTGTTGTTATATATGTAAACCTGTATATACCTTTTGTAGCCACCAGAGGGCTCATCTCCTGGAGTCCAAGGGATCCCACAATCCCTTGGGAGCACCTGTACTTAAGGTGGCCTCACAGGCTAGAGAGGCAGTCTGGAGACCTGCAATAAAAGACTAAGGTCACACTTTACCTTGAGCTCAGAGTATCTCATCAGACTCTTTATTCATACGTAACAGTGTGGGGGAGGAATTGTTCAGCTGTGCTGCTCTGTGATGTAGGGCAGGCCTAAAGGACTCGCTGATCTTTTCCTGTCCGATATCTTCGTATGTTCGTTTTGCAGTTTTAAGCAACAGGATTTACAAATTAGTTTATCTACTTATTATATGAAACTAAATTAACTCAGTTGATTATAATTGTAATGTATTGCCCGTGCTTGTTTGGATCAGTGAAAGTTGATTTAAAAGTCACTCAATCTGTCTCTCTCTGACCTGTCTTCCACAGCTGTTGCTCCGAGCAAATCCAGGTCCCTTTCAACCACATCATAAGCTTCAGCAAGCTTCCTGTCCTGTTCCTGGAGGGCTAGTTTTGCATTCTGAAGGAGTGTGTGAACATCATTGTATTCTTCACTGCTAAGAACTTTGTAAGCCACACATAATGTTCGCAGTCCCTCCTGAAATTGATCAAACTGTATTCACTACCTGTTCTGTTGGCAACCACAGTGTGAGTAGCTCCTGCTGCACAGCACACGGCAAATATTTCACAATCATTCAAACAACAACATTTAGGAACAGCCCTCAGCTTTTGAACATTCTTGGCCAATTATATTGGTTAATTCCAATTGTAGCATCAGCAACATTTAGAATATTGAAAATTTTTAAATGTGAATGAAACACAAGAATAAACTATAGTCGGCACCTGGTAACACGGATGGGACCAGGTCATTTACAGCTGACTGAAGATCATATCTCCCACAAGGAAGAACTTCCGTTCAAATCCTCGATACTCCCAAGAGCTTGACAGCTGATGAAATCTAGTCCCTGTTTATAGCAAAGTGTTGGGGTCAGCGCCATTTGCCTGCGATACGCGGTGGGTGCTTTAACCAAGAAAGCGTTGGGTCCGGGGCCGAGTTGGGGCCAGGATTGTTGTTGGCGGGGGGGGGGGGGGCGGGGGGGCAGGGCTCAATACAAAGGTGTCTTTATAATTCAGGCCGATGTTAATGGGAGACGGTCAGTGCCACTGGCCCGATATATGGGGCTGTATGGGGCAAGCAGGGACAGTGGAGGCGTGGGGACTGTTGACAGTGGAGGCAGTGGGGACTGTACCTTTGAAGTGCTGCCACTGTTGCTATGTGGACACAATTTGTGCACAGCAAGATCTCACAAATAGGAAACGGTGTAACCGACAAGTTAATTTGTTTTTGGTGATGCTGGGCTAACTGCAGACATAGTGTGGGATTAAATGGCTGGGAAACACCTCTGGCACTGACGGCATGCTCATCAGGTGTCTGCCAACCACACTATCTTAGAGGTGCCAGTCTCATAACCCAGTCTCAGTGGCTGAACAGCTCAGTGTGTCCTTCTCTTAAAGTAGACTGTGCTTCAATCCATGGGTGCTTGCATTGTACAGAGCCCAAGCCCCATCCTTTTCCCCAAGGATGCTGGGAAGGACTTTGACCCAAAATTGGCTTGGGCCATTTTTCAGACATCCGGGAAAGCCACCTAAAACAGACATTAGGACGATGCATATGCTAACGAAGGACGTGATGCCAGTTTTAGGAACTGGGCCCGGCCCCGAGCGGACCAGGAGTGCTCTCCTGACGGTCGTTGTCCAACCACCACCCCTTGAAAATCAATGAAATTGCTATCATCAAATCCCCCAACATCAACATCCTGGGGGTCACCATTGACCAGAAACTTAACTGGACAAGAACACATCAGAGACTGGATATTCTGCAGTGAGTGTCTCACCTCCCAACTCCTCAAAGTCTTTCCACCATCTACAAGGCACAAGTCAGGAGTGTGATGGAATACTCTCTACTTGCCTGGATGAATGCAGTTCCAACAACACTCAAGAAGCTCAACACCATCCAGGACAAAGCAGCCTGTTTGATTGGCATCCCATCCACCACCTTAACCATTCACTCCCTGCACCACCGACGTACCGTGGCTGCAATGTGTACCATCAATAAGATGCAATGCAGCAACTCACCAAGGCTTCTTTGCCAGCACCTCCCAAACCCATGACCTCCACCACCTAGAAGGGCATCATGCGCATGGGAACACCATCAGCTCAAAGTTTCTCTCCAAGGCACACACCATCTTGACTTGGAAATATGTTGGCATTCCTTCATTGTCGCTGGGTCAAAGTCCTGGAACTCCTTCCTTAACAGCACTGTGGGAGTACCTTCCCCACAAGAACTGCAGTGGTTCAAGAAGGTGGCTCACTGCCACCTTCTCAAGGGCAGGTAGGGATGGGAAATAAATGCTGGCCTTGTCGGTGACATATACCTCCTGTGAATGAATGATCGATCCGACGCCGGTATCTATTATTTATCCAAGAATGGGCACATCCACTTTGTCTCGAGATTTAAAAAATTTCATTAGAGCTTTTAAAGTACTCAGGTGGCCAATGGTGGAGCATGTATCTCCATTCGAACCAGACTCTGGGAGCATGGAGATGGAATGAATGAAGAATTAATATTGATATTAAGTAGACTTTTGGGTTCCTCACAGCACCAGTGACCAAAGTCTGGCAGCTCCCTTGCCTGGGAATAAATCCCTGGAGCCTAAACGGATACATGGAAAACCAGGTTCGGTCAGAGTACACCCCTGTGAGGATGCTACTATTTCAGTGCAACACGATCAATCATATGGCGACAGAGTTGCCTCAATCAATAATTCTCTCCTTCAATATTCACCATTTGAATCTATAGAATAGCTTGAAGGTTTGCGGCAGTGTAAACCTGCAGACATTAGGAATCATATTAAAGACTCGTCAGAATCATCCTTCATCATCATCAACACAACTGCCGTGACATACCACCGCATTCTGCTGCACTCGCTGTCGAACCAGTTCCAGCTTCCCTTCCTTCACCCTGGGGAAAATGGATGAATCAGCACCTTTACAGAACAGGATTATATCCCCTGTTTAACAGACAAAGGGGTGCATGTTATTGAAATACTTGCAGACAGTTTGAGCAGCAGATGGACACAGCTAATTAACGATAGACCTTGCACGGGCCAACTCAACAGGGGAGCTCACTCTGCATTGGGAGCCCAACTCACCAACAAAAAACACGTTGTTTTCTGCAGAATAGCCCAAACATTACAACTTTGCCTTCCCGAACTACTCGCGCCCGCTCGCCCGTACCGGATCCGATCCCGCTCGCCCGTACCGGATCCGATCCCGCTCGCCCGTACCGGATCCGATCCCGCTCGCCCGTACCGGATCCGATCCCGCTCGTCCGTACCGGATCCGATCACTCACCCGTATCCGATCTAACAATGACACTCATCCGGCGTCTCACCGAGTCAAAGTTGAGTGTCTGCAGTAATTCATACCTTTAGAGAACAGAAAGATGTGAATTTAACAGCAATGTGCTTCCCAGTGCCTGACATAGAATATGCCTGCATTTCCAGTTAATTTGGAGCTCCAAATGTACTTGTAAAAACAGTATTGATAGCATCAGGGCTCATTGCGTGAATGGACTCCTCAGAACTAAGGAGATTCCACTTGTCCCCTTAGCAGGAAGGACTCGTGAGTGCAGCTGATTAGGAGTGGGGCAGGCAGTTAATAATGTGGCTCATTTGTTACAAACATACTTTTTTTTGTCAAATGTACTAGTGAAATCTGCTTATGTACCTGAGTGCTATCATACAACTACCACCCATTTGTACCAGTACATATAATATATGCAATCCCGTCACTACTACAAATATATGAATTACAGTTATTAATACAAAACCCAGTCCATTAATCACATAAGAACATAAGAAATAGGAACAGGAGTAGGCCATATGGCCCCTCGAGCCTGCTCTGCCATGCAATAAGATCATGGCTGATCTGATCATGGACTCAGCTCCACTTCCCCGCCCGCTCTCCATAATCCCTTATCCCCTTATCGTTTAAGAAACTGTCTATTTCTGTCTTAAATTTATTCAATGTCCCAGCTTCCACAGCTTGCTTAGGCAGCGAATTCCATAGATTTACAATCCTCAGAAGAAATTTCTCCTCATCTCTGTTTTAAATGGGCGGCCCCTTATTCTAAGATTATGCCCTCTAGTTCTAGTCTCCCCCATTAGTGGAAACATCCTCTCTGCATCCACCTTGTCAAGCCCCCTCATAATCTTATATGTTTCGATAAGGTCGCCTCTGAACTCCAATGTGTAGAGGTCCAACCTACTCAACCTTTCCTCATAAGTCAACCCCCTCATCCCCGGAATCAACCTAGTGAACCTTCTCTGAACTGCCTCCAAAGCAATTATATCCTTTCGTAAATATGGAAACCAAAACCACAATCCTGTTAAGTTGGTGGAGACTCACTTGGACCATCTCTCTCTCTCTCTCTCCCACCGTCTCTCTCTCCATCCTCCTCTCTCTCGATCACCCTCTGTCTCTCTACGTCCCCCCGCCCCTCTCTCTGTCCGTCCTTCACTTCCCCTCTTTGTCGCTCTCCCCCCATAAAGCTCAAAGCAGTTGCCAATCAAACAAATATGCAAAACTGAAGCGACATTTGAGCTCAATGGCTTGGATCCTCACAGGTCTGTGGCTCTGTGCAGACTGTGCCATCTTCTCTGAGTGAACTTGGCTTTGAATTTGACAGTCAGCACCATGACACAGTTTGCTCACAGCCCTGTCTCAAATATCGGCCCCTTCCTTCTTGCTGCTGTTTTTTCATTCATCAAACATAAACCCTCCAGAATTTCAGCACTGTTCAACCAATGGCTTGACACAAACGTCCAACATCCCAGCACTCAACATTCCCCTGGCAATCCCACTTCATCATAATGAGCTGACTTTGCATCAGCGAGCGAGTGGGCAAGATGTTGTGATTGTCACCGCCTTCACTATGACAACCTCCTACTCCAGGAACCTCACTCTGTGATGGACGCAGTCTTACATCATACACAGCCTGACCAATATCCAGGTTTATTCTGGGCAATGCATAACCTCAACCAATGTTACAGCATCAGGTTCCAGTCAGTCCTGGCTCTCACTCAATGTTTCGGGAGGTCGCAAGATTTGGGGAAGAGTTTGGAACAGCAGGTGGGGAATAAGAGCAGCGGGAAAAAAAAATTTCACTGCAGAGCTCCACCTGTCTGTTGCACGCAGGGGAAGTGGCATCAATTTTATTTTTCTCTCTCAGTCCAAGCCAAGCAACTAGTTTAATCTAAACAGCAAAAGCAGATGTGGTCGGAGACAGGTTCAAGATGCCTTCTGACCAAGATTCAGAGACAACTGACCCTTTAATCCATTCAGCAGAAACAAAGTTATTTAATAAATCGTAGATGGACTCTCCTATTTCAAGAGCCATCTGTATCCCAGCCAGATGTGTAAAACTGACCACCGGGAACATGTCCCATAGAATGACTCTCCATGGCCTGTTCATCTCCTCTTCTCCATAACATGGCACAGACATTACACACTAATATGCAATATATAGACAGTGTTATTCCTAATCCATGCTACATGTACTACAGATTATTCACTAATCCATGCTACATGTACTACAGATTTCGGACCCAAGGGTTAATTTTTTATTGATTTCCTTTGGGATCTTTCCTATAGTGAGCTGGATACGACTAGCCTTAAAGTTGTGTCAAGTCATCATGAATCACCTTTTGACACTATTTCCTGTCAATAGCATCATGTTCCCATGTGGCATTTAAGATGCCACATTTTTTTTTAAAAATTGGGCCTTCCCTATATCTTTTGAACCAACTACCAGGAGAGTGTTTACCAAGCTTCAGCACATCATAGAACACCTTGTTGGGTAGTCCAGTATAAGGCATTCGGACTAAGTGACCAGTCAACTTAAACTGTGCCTTTACTGTCATTACCTTTATACTTCGCATTTTTGCACTTCGTAGGTCCTAATCTTTTACTGCCATCAAATTTTCATGAATTTTCACTCCCACGGAAAAGAGCAACAGCAACAATATCTTGTTGGGAACACTGTCACCTCCAAGTTCACCTCCAAGTCACACACCATCCTGATTAGTAATATATTATTAATAATATATCAACGTTCATTCATTGTCACTAGGTCACTATCCTGGAATTTCCTACCTAACACCACAATGGGAATAACGACACGAACTGGAGCGGTTCAAAGAGAAGGTTCGCCACCACCTTCTCAAGGCAACTGGGGATGGGCAAAAATTGCTGGCCTTGTCAGTGTCCCCACATCACAAAAATACATAGAAAACAAATACATTTTAGTGTTGCTCTCTTTCAAAAGCCACTTCCATGAGTATGTAAAGTAAACAATTTATTAAGATCGTGATAGAGAATTCAAACAGGCTGCATTTAGACAGGCTGTGAAAATTCACAGACACCAAGTCAGAGATGCTACGTGAGTGGGAGCATGTTGCATTAAGTCATCAATCAACTTGGCATTTTAGGACCTTTGGGTAGCGAGCCAATTAAAAGGTTAAAAGACTATTAATTGAGCCAATAAGTTCAAAGAAGGCGAGTTCTTTTCTGTAAATTGATCCAGGTATAAGTACAGCCATTTTGACCATGTGGTCTCAGAAGGACAAAGACCTGGCTTAAAGCCAAGAGCTTCTTACTGCTGCCAAAAATAAAGTGACATTAAAACTACAATCGGAGTTCGTATTTCATTGGAAATTAAGAGATCTAACAATTTTGGCATCACGCTCACGATCGCTGAGGAAAGAAACTGAATTTTGGACATCGGACCCACATACTGAGGTAAGGACTCCTCTTTATAAAAGTCCTCGGTCAAAAGTCTAAATTCGCCTCTCCTTCTACTTGATTCCGAAAGCCTCCGGTTTGCGAACCCTCCGGTTGGTAATCGGCTCGAGGTCGCATAGACGTTTAAGTTCGGCGGTGTGTTAGTTAATTAATCACCGACCTATTGATCGGCTAGAAAGCCTACGACTCGAGACCCCAGTAAAGAAATCAGTATTATGGCAGCAGGAGATGAGAGCAAAGAATTGCCTACAACTGTTAAAGGTGGGCAGGCACCACCTGAAGTTTCTCGATAGATGAGATTCTCGAACAGTTGAAAGAATACATAGAGCAACAATTCAACTTATCTAAAACCTGTATTAAGATCGAACAAAAGTACGGAACCTCCAAAGGACAATGGTCCTTGGACGAGATTAAAAGGGTCTGGGGAAAAACGACCCATATGAAAAATAAAGAGCGAACTAGATGGTCCCTAGCCGTTATGGGAAAGATTCGAAAGCGGAATGAAATTATAATGCGTTCCCAACATGATCGAGAACTGACCAGTGCAAAAGCAGTTTGTGCACAGCTGTGACAGAAAAAGCTTGAACTTGAAAAGCTGGAAGCGAAAGTTAAAGATCTGAAAGGTGAAATTAAAGAATGGAAAAAATCATTAGGTCAAGAGACAGTAATAGGAAAAGGAAAATGTATTGGTCAATTCCCAGGGTACCCATGTTTGGATAAATTAAAAGCGCAAACTCGAAGAATAGATACGGATTCTGAATCCTCCGACGATACAGGGTCGGAGGACGAAAAATTAGGGGTGCGCTTTGCCCAGTTTAAAAAAAGACGAGTTGTAGTCAAATCGGAAGAGACTGCGGATGAGGGCGGAACCAAAAAAACGAGGAAAAGGGTGTATGCAGAATACTTAGTTAATGATCCGGCAGACCCAGAGAAAATTGATAAATGGTCCAAGGAATTGCCCAATCCAAAGAAAGGGGGAGTAAAAACGTGAGACCAATTGGACCGCTTAAGAAATATATGTCAACTTCATCCCTGGGACGGAGTGCAAATTTTGACCATAATGGTGCCAAAAACACAGGGAAGAAAATTGCACGACAAGATAGAAGCAGCTTTGGGGCAGGATGAGCAAGAATTAGACGCAGGATGGGAGGCGATTAAACACTGGCTGCAAGCCTTCAGTCCAGCTAAGACAGACTGGGGAAAAATTGCAGTCTGCCAACAGAAAGGAACAGAGGAGGTCCTGGAGTATGATGAGCGGTTTAGATGCACGTGGCTAGAACATTCGGGTATGAATAATACGGATGAGGAAGTGGATGAACAAGTGTTTGGACCCCTGAAAGCAGCTTTCGTGGCAGGTCTAAAGCCAGAACTGTCCAAAATGCTTAAGGTAGTGTTACCGGACTGGGAAGGTAGAGGAACTACCTTTGCAGCATTGGTGGATCGATGTAACCAATTAGATCGGGATATGGGAGCTAAAGTCCGAGCTGTACAGGCTGTGGGATGGAAATCCCAGGATTCCGATATACAGTTATAAGGAAAATTACCCGGAAAATGTCATTATTGTGGGAAAGAAGGTCACTGGGCCAAGATGTGCAGGGCAAAACAGCAAGGTCATGGCCGGGGAAGAGGACGCAGCCAGGGATACAATTCAGCCAACAAGCCAGGTTTGTCACAAGATAACGACCTCATAGAAGCATTTAAACGACTGACAATGCAACACAGAAGGAGTTACTTGGGATAGCAAAAAATGATTAGAGCCCACCCTGGCCCCTCTCCTCGCACTAATACAACAGAGAGAAGATGGGCTATATATAACTGTGAGGGTGGGCGATAAGGATGTGGACAGTCTTTTAGACACAGGGGCGGAATTAACATGCTTACCCCTACAATATGGAGACTTTTTGCCGTTGGATGGTAAGCCTATGGAGTTGGGGGCCATAAAATGAAAATTAAAAGGACAACACCGGTACTTATAGGGCTGGGTCCACATGAACTAACCACGCCAGTCTGGATAGGCCCAGTAGATCAACCACTTTTTGGAATGGACGTTCTAATCCAAATAGATTCATCATTGCATTTCGAGGATGGTCGGGTGACATGGTCAATTAGAACTTTGAAGAAAGAAGAATTGAAGGAACACCCGATATGGGCTAAAGATAAGAACGATTGTGGCCTACTCCAGATGGAGCCTGCGTCATTTACCGGGACCAAGCCTCCATGCACTAAACAGTATCCCATCAGTCCAACTGCCATCGCGGGAATCTTACCGGTTATTCAGCAATTGGAGAAACAAGGGGTGCTTATTAAAACGCATAGCTCCTCCAATAGCCCCGTGTGGCCGGTACAGAAATCTAATGAGACTTGCCGTTTGACTGTCGATTATAGGAAAGCTAACCAGTGTATTGATCAAAAAGCTCCTTTGGTCGCAGATCCCTCCACCATTTTTAATGCCCTCAAACCGGAACATAAATATTTCTCGATTATAGATATGGCCAACGGATTTTTGTCGGTGCCTCTGGCACCGGCGGTTCGACAGTGGTTTGCTTTCACGGTCCAAGGACAACAGTATACTTGGACCCGGTTACCGCAGGGTTTCCACAACAGCCCTATGGTATTCCACATGGCTTTACAAAGCCATTTGCGAGAATTACTTCCCCTGTCATCCACAGTCATCCAATATGTAGACGACATCCTGCTAGCTTCAAAAACGGAAGACCAGCATGAACAAGATTTACGAGCTTTGCTGGACCACCTTTGGCTGAAAGGACATAAAGCCAGCATCGACAAAGCACAAATATCCCAAGAAGAGGTTGTATACCTGGGACAAAAGATTTCACAAGGAAAGAGAGAACTTACCCAGGATAGAACTGCAGCCATTCGGGCTGCTAAAAAACCGACCACTGTTCAGGAACTAAGGTCTTTTTTGGGATTGTGTAACTTTAACAGAAATTGGATTGACTCCTTCACACCGCTTGCTCAGCCATTGAATGATATCTTAAAGGGGAAATGTGCCTCTAAAGAAGCCATCACCCTCACTACGGAACAGCAAGAGGCCTCCCTGAGTTTGAAAAAGGCTTTGTGTTCGGCACCGGCTCTGGGAATCCCCGACAGTGGTAAGCCATTTACCCTGTTTGTCCATGAGAAAGAAGGATATATGACAGCTATACTGACACAAGAACATGGGGATCAGCAAAGACCTATTGGCTATTATTCGGCAAAACTGGATGCGGTTGCCCTCGGATGGGGAAGTTGCCTAAGGGCTATGGAAGCTACATGTCGAGAGGTAATGATCACTGCGGGTCTAGTCCTCGACCAAAAACTGATTGTCAAGTGTCCCCACCCCGTATACACTTTGCTGTCTATGAATAGAATGTCTCAGGTGACGGCAGCTAGATGGACCCGCTGGACAGCAGTTTTAGAAGCTCCTAATCTCCATATCGTCCAGGCCAGCCCGGTTAATCCCGCAACTATGCTCCCGATGTCAGAATCAAGGGAGCAAGAGGGGGGAGAATGTGAAGAGCATAACTGCGTGGAGATTTTAAAAGAAACAGAAGAAGCAGCCTTAGCAGCAGAGGAGCCTCTGCACGACCCAGACCTCATCCTGTTTACAGATGGTTCCTCCTTTGTTGACAATGGTACCAGAAAAGCAGGATGGGCAGTTACAACCTTACAACATAGTGGCAAAAGGATGTTTACCCTCAAGAACGTCAGCACAACAGGCCGAGTTACGGGCCCTGTCAGAAGCATGTCGAATAGCAGAAGGACAGACAGCTAATGTCTACACAGATTCACGTTATGCTTTTGGAGTCGCTCACGACTTTGGTCTGTTATGGCGGAAAAGAGGATTCCTCACTGCTGCTGGTACATCTATCCGAAATGGAAAAGAAGTCCGAGACTTACTGGAGGCCATACAATTACCTCAGGAAGTGTCCATCCTGAAGTGTAAGGCCCATACCAAGGAAAATACCACAGAAGCTCGGGGAAATGCCCTAGCCGAGCAGGCAGCTAAAGATGCCGCCTCACAGGGTACTCCCCCAGAAGAACCAACACAGATGTGCAAATTGAAAGCACTCAGGACTCTGACACGAGACCTTCAAACAATGCAAGGCGAGTGCTCCCGAGAGGAAAAATTGACATGGATTGAGGCAGGAATTAAGCTATGTGAAGATGGTGTCTGGAGACTGGAGACAAGCCAGTCGCGCCACAAGTGCTTATGCCTTTTTTAGCCCAACAGATCCACTCGTGGGGACACTTGGCCTCACAACAGATGACGGCATGGTTCCAGAAAAGCTGGTCGGGTCGGGGATTTAAAAAACATGCCCAGCTGGTAACAGACGGCTGTGTGGTCTGCCAGAAAAATAATTCTGGACCTATCACGGTAATGCCCCAACTGAGGCCCCCTGCCCCTGTCGGACCATTCCAGCATCTGCAGGTTGATTATATATCTCTTCCTTCATGCCAAGGATACACTAACATTCTTGTCATGGTCGACAGATTCTCTAGATGGGTAGAAGCTGTCCCAACTAAAAGAGCCACAGCCAATCACACTGCAAAGGTCTTGTGTAAGGATTACATTCCCCGATGTGGAGTCCCGTGTAGCATTGACTCAGATCAGGGAACACACTTCACAGGTGCTGTCTGCCAAGAAGTCTGTAGGTTACTGAACATTACGTGGGATTTACACTGTCCTTATCATCCACAATCATCAGGACAAGTAGAATGAATGAATCGAACTCTGAAACAACGGCTTGCCAAATATCATCAAGAAGGAACACCATGGCCCCAGGCACTACCAATAGTGCTATGTAACATTAGGGCAACCCCGAACAGAACTACAGGTCTAAGCCCATTTGAAATTATAACAGGAAGACCCATGTCGCTGCCAGGAACTATCGATTTACGGAAAGCTGATGTTCACTTAATGAGTGACACTTTGTTATCATACTGTCAGAACTTAACCAATGCTATTAGTTCTGTTTCCCGACAGGTATTGGCAGCTTGGGGTAATCCACCCGAAGGAGGACAAGACATCATCCCGGGAGTCTGGGTGTATGTGAAAAAGTTGCATAAAGAACCTTTGAGTGCCAAGTGGGAGGGACCTTATCAAGTGTTATTGACCACCTAGGCAGCTGTTAAAGTCCAAGGAAAGAAAGCCTTACGTTACACGAGCCCCGTAACTGAAGCTGAAATCGAATAAGGACAATTACTTTTTGCCAAAATGTATAAATATACTGTATTATTGATTGTAGATATCCTAGGCATAGGCCTACTTCTTACTAGCCGACCCTCTGCACCAAAGGGAAATAGTAGGGTAGCAAGGGAATTACATGTAAATACTTTTTTCTATATGTCATACATTTATGCCAAACAAGGTAACATTTCTCGTTGTTGGGTATGTGCGCATATTCCTATTCACTCAAAGGGAGGGATTCCCTTGAGACCAGTTCCCTTGAATATCTCGGAAATGGCTGAGTGGATAATTAATCAAAACAAAACAGGCAATGCGTTTCAGGATACGGAAAACTGGGCACGTAAATGGAAGTCAGCAGGTTACAATCTGACTACCTTTGAAGGGGGATACCAACCGTGCTACAATAATTCCAAACGGCCCCCATTTTTTGTTATCACTAATACAACGGGAATAGGAAGACCGGGGAATCGGTCTGTCTGATTAGAAACATCAAAGGAGGCCAAAATATGGGGTATAGTAACTGCTCCCGGAATTATAATATAATCAAGCCACGGAACCGTCCAAACTGGGCCGATGTGGGAATTCTTAACGTAACGGGGATTCTGAATAAAACAGATGGAAAAGCCTGGACAGGCCCCGGAGAGTTGCTGACAAAGAAACAGCTAACATTCATTGCATATAATGGCACCTATTGGGTGTGTGGCCACAAGGCCTACCCTTGGTTGCCCCAGAATTGGACGGGATCCTGCTATTTAGCCGACATTGTGCCTTATATGTATCATATAAGGTCACTGTCGGAACATTTACACCTTCCTAAGAGAGCTATCACAGAAACAGAGAGGTTCTTTGCCATTCTGATCCCCAGGTGTGGGACCGCCAGACTGGCAAGGGAATCCATTAACATGGCATCCGTTGTGGAACGGGTAGCCAATGATACCTCAGAGGCCCTAGTTAAAATCAATGCAGAAATGGTAGCAATCCACACAGTAGCCCTACAGAATAGACTGGCCCTTGATTACATCCTGGCTGAAAAGGGAGGTACTTGCGCCCTACTCGGAACTGAGTGTTGCATGTATATCACAGATAGCTCTGAAAAAATTACCCACTTAGCGGAGCATATCCAAAAGGAGGTAGAAAAACTTAAGCAACCTCCATCGTTCACTTTGTGGAGTGGAGCCAATGAATGGCTAGGTTCAATAGGAACTTCATTGGTGGAAGGTTTAATTCTATTTGTTGTAATTATTTTACTTTTATATTGTTTGTTTGTGTTGATTAAATGTTGTTGTGACCAGGTGGCTGTAGCTGCTGTCCCGCAGGTGAGACACCTTGCAGATCCCAGCAGACCGTCTGTACATGACACAGGGGTATGTTATGCTTAAGGGAAGGTTGTTTACTGGTTGAATTAAGATATTGATTTGGATTAAATTGAAATAAGGTTAATTAACCTACTAAAACCAGACTTCCATTGTGGCCACGATGGAACTCGGGTTGGTGTAAATTTGTGTGGAAGCTACTAGTCCGGACATGTGGCGAAACACATCAACAAATTTTAGAAGGAAACTCTATTAACATGTCTGAAATTATTTTGTAGAATGTTTAACCAGTGATATCTGATGTTTTATGATTCAGTTTGTGAAAGAATCAAAGGGGGGATTGATAGAGAATTCAAACAGGCTGCATTTAGACAGGCTGTGAAAATTCAGAGATGCTACGTGAGTGGGAGCATGTTGCATTAAGTCATCAATCAACTTGACATTTTAGGACCTTTAGGTAGCGAGCCAATTAAAAGGTTAAAAGACTATTAATTGAGCCAATAAGGTCAAAGAAGGCGAGTTCTTTTCTGTAAATTGATCCAGGTATAAGTACAGCCATTTTGACCATGTCATCTCAGAAGGACAAAGACCTGGCTTAAAGCCAAGAGCTTCTTACTGCTGCCAAAAATAAAGTGACATTAAAACTATAATCGGAGTTTGTATTTCATTGGAAATTAAGAGATCTAACAGATAGCTTGATGGTCTGTCAGGGTATGGATGTGGGAATCAACAAAGCTCTAAATGCCCGAATCACATATGATAACTCGCGATTCATCCTTTTACATGCTGGCGATTTGAAATCTGAGTTTAGCACTGCATGAATATGCGCAAAAAATAATGCTGTAAAACCAACCCAAGACATGGTTCATTTTTCTATCTAGCTATGACTAAAAATCTTACATCTGCCAAGTTTGCTATCTACAAAGTCTCATTTCTTGCTGTCGTGTCTGTCATACTTTTGAGTCAACTTTTCACCAGTAGGTGTCCTTCCCCCCAAAAAATTGCTCAAAATGCACTGAAAATGTTTTAATTTGAAATTCTTTTCTCTCAGTAACTGAAATTTCTGTCGCCCAAAATATGGGAAAAACAAAATAATGAGAAAAATTAAAAATTACATATTTCACAATAAACATATACTTTATCCATTGAATTGTTTCTCGCATCTTTCAATATCTTTACAAATGTTAATAACTGCAGGCCGAAGCCTTGATAGTTTCTCCCTAATCGGCGAGTTGAATTTGGATTGGGCAATGTAGCTACTTTCCCGTGATGCTTCAGTACCAGCCAGCTTTACTGATTTATATTTTTCTTTAGAAACAAATAAGTTTGAAAAAGAGGGCAAATTTCAAAAGCTTTATTGGTGACAGTTTTTATACAAACTGAAATGTTTCAAGGACACCCTCAAAGCCTCCTTGATAAAGTGAAACATCCCCACTGGCACCTGGGAATCCCTGGCCCAAGACTGCCCTAAGTGGAGGAAGAGCTGAACACCTCGAGTCTCGTCACCAACAACAGAAGGAGCATGCGGCAAACCAGATTCCCCACCCACCTTTTCCTTCAACCACTGTCTGTCTCATCTATGACAGAGACTGTAATTCCCATATTGGATTGTACAGTCACCTGAGAACTCACTTTTAGAGTGGAAGCAAGTTTTCCTCGATTTTGAGGGACTGCCTATGACGATGATTGTATAAAAGCAGAGCCTGTGTGTGAAAGAAATAAGCTGCTTTGATTACACAGCTGCTGTAGATTTTGTCTTGTGTACTGTGGGGGGGGGGGGGGGGGGGCGAGAGAGAGAGAGAGAGAGAGAGAGAAAAAAGAGAAAAAAGAAAGATGGACAGGGAGAAACAGTTTCAGCCTAGATCATGTTCTGGAGTGGGACTTGAACCCACAATCTTCTAACTGAGAGTACCACTGAGTTATGCTGACTTATTAACATAAATATATAATTGTATATATTGCAGGCTATTTATTATACACACGTAGCATAAAACCTTCAGATAGACAACTGAGAAGACAAAGTGAAACGATAGAAAGTGCAGAAACCCTCATCCATAGTAATCATTCTTTGCTCTCTCCATACTTGCCGTTCAATATCAGCTTCTGGATTCTCAAGTTCCATATAATTATCTTTTAGCTGCAGAAATGTGAAGCCAAGTCTGTGAACAAAAAAACCCAAAATAAAATAAAATCATTAAACATCCAACACAAAAGTAATCAGTGACCAATGCAGTAATGCACTGGTTACGCTTCTGGACTCGTAAGTTGCAAGTTCAAAATCAAATTCAATAAATCTGATAATCTGTAGCTTGCCAGCAGATAAAACGGCCATGAAGCTGCTGGATTGTTGTAAAAACCTAACTGGTGCACTAGTGTCCTTCATGGAAGGGAACCTGCCATCCTTACCCGGTCTGGGCCAACACGAGATTCCAGTCCCACACCAGATGGTTGATTCTGAATGCCTTTCAGGGATGGGCAAATCTCTCCGCCTTTTTTTATTTTAATATATCCAGACTGCCAGTGTAACCCACAGAGGTGCAAACTTCAGTTCCGGTTTTGGTGTGGTGGAATAGCTCAGAATATTAAAATAAATATATCTTTAAAACGGAACCCTGTGTGTCCCATCAAATGAAAAACGCAACACTGCAACTATGAACAGAGAGAGAGAGAGGAGGGTAAGAAAAAGTTTGGTCAAAAAGGTGGGTTTTAAGGAGAATCTTAAAGGAGGAGATAAAGGTGAAGAGGCGGAGAGATTTAAAGGGAATTGCTGGGCATGGGGCCTTGGTGACTTAAGACACGACCACCAATGATGGGTTAATGGGAAGGTGGGATACACAAGAGACCAGAGTTGGAGGAGCAGAGAGTTCTGAAGGGGCAGCAGGACCAGGATCCAATGTAGGTCAGAAAAGACAGGAGTGATGGGTGACTGGCACTTGTTTTGGGATTGAATTTGTGCAGTGCAGTTTTAACAACAGATGTAATATTTTTCCTCCTTTGAGTAAGAGTGTGGAGAGGTAGTTTCAGGGCCAAGTTTGGAGAGATAGTTTCAGGGCCTAGGACAGGGAGAGAGGTCATTCCTGAGCACACAGTACTCATAACTTTCTGACAAGCAGCAGCTGTGGGGTCTCTTGCCACCAATGAGTCCCTAGAAAATGGCCCCATTTGTCCTTTTGCAGGAAGCTCAGGTAGACAGCTCAAAGAGAAATTGGCCCCATTAAAAAATCTTAAAGTTTACTGTCCTGGTGCTGGAATTTAATCTGGAGAATGAATTAATCTCAAGACATCGGATTTCTTCAGATATAAACCAATCTCAGGGTTGGTGTAGACTTGTACATAGAACATGACTGGGCCTTGGGTGGCGCGATGGGTTAAATATCTCAGGAGAGGTGGCCTATGGGGTAGATATTTATGAAACGAAGATTCAAATCCAGCTGTGACTAAAGTGTTGAAAGTGTTTGCACGTTTGCTGTAATTATCTTATAAGAAACAAGCCTGTGCATTCTCAATCCAGTGCCTAGGTAGCAGGTCCAAACACATCATAATATCCTGGTATCAGACTAAGTGGCAACAAACATGGATAAAATAAATTGGAACAGTTTTACTTTTTTTCCGACAATCTAAGTGCAGATGCTTAGGAGTAAAATTTTGTTCTGTGCCGATGCAGTAAGAGACATGTCGAATATGCCGAGTGTGAAAACAGACTGTGAAGCCTCGTCATACTCCCTCCCAGCCGCCTCACTCCTGTACCATGTAGAGACAAGGGGCCCAAGTTTGCCCAGGAGTTGCTCCGTTTTTTTTTTGAGCAACTAGATTTTTTTGGAGTATCTTAAAAATCACAATTCTGCCTATTTAATTTTCTCCAGTGTAAGTGAATTAGTTAGGTTTTTTATTAAGTTTAGTTTTTTTTTCAAAAGGGGGCGTTACCAGCCACTTACGCCTGTTTTGACAATTTAAGCAAGTTTCGACAGCTAAAGGTTACTCCAAACTAACTTAGGCCAGCGTACATGACCACTTGTCGCCGCACAGAAAAACCTTGCGGTGAGCTAAGAAATCAGCGCAGGTAAGTACATTTAAAACACCAAGCACGAAACAAAGCACAAAAATAAGCATTCAACAACAAATAAAAAATACAAGGAAAGCACCAAGACTTACAAAGCACTAAACAAAACACAAAAAGTAATAAGCAATTAATTAACAAATAAAAAATAGAAGGAACCCTGCACCTAAAGCACCAACTGAGAGATTTGTTAGCGATAAGTTTAATCATTGTTCCCTCTTCTTACCTTACGAAAGAGCAGCAGAAACTAAGTTCTGCAGAGACTGACCAGGGCCGCCGCCCCACTGACTTTCAACCCTTTTCAGGCGGGAATTTTTTACCCATTTTTCAGGTTTTTGGTCGGGCTTTAAAAACGGCAGCCTGAAACCTGGCAGAGGTATGGGGCTTTGGCTCCCTCGCATAAGGAACCACAGACGACTCCATTTAGCCCCGAAAGGAGTTCAGAGATCGGCCGACATGCCCGAGTTCAGCCCTGGGAGAGGCTGAAGGAAGTTGGGGGCGGGTCAAATCATTAAACAAAAGTCGAGACTTGGTCGCTGGAGAAACTAAGTGCCAGGTTGGATAAATCATTAACCAGAAGTCGCTGGAGAGACAGAGGCGACCAGGGCTGAAGGTTGAGGCCGGGTAGAGGCCAGCCATAGCCGGGAGAGTCAAAATCCCCGTTTCTGAAAGTCCGATGAGGTCGGATTCTGCCGCCTTACCGGGCCTGCAGTTGAAGGTTTCCCGCTTTGGGATGGGGGAAGGGTGAAGGAGAAAAGTGAGGAAAAAAATCGACAGGTTGTTCAAATTATTTAAGTGTTAATATACAGCTGCTTTAACTACCTTAATATTAAAATATTTATCTTAAAATACAATATTGACATGATTGCATCTAAAATTTTAGTCATTAAAAGAAAACACAGACTTGCAACTTCAAATTTCCTGGTTCATCACTTGAAATTAATATGATTTCTCCTTCTCTTCCTGCACATAAATGTTACTATTCACAATACTCCTCCTCCCCAATCAAAACTCAGTCTCCCCGCACCAACCTGTTTCTTGCAGCCCTCAGTGGCCGGCCTGTGCAGCAGGCCATTTGGCCTGGGATAGGGGTGGGACGCGTTCTGCAGGCATCATGGGAATAGCTACTGCGCATGCGCATCTGCTCTACTGTTTTCGGTGCAGGGCTGTAGCTCCGCCTCCCACTCCACAAGGAGCGCCACGCTAGGACCCGGCAGCAGAGTGGGGAGAATACCTAGGTAAGTGTTCGGCGCCGTTTTTAGTGTAGAAAGTCAGCGCACCGCATGGAGGTGCGCCGTTTTAACCGGGAGGGGGCAAACTTGGGCCCATTGATTTGTTTGATACCTCTTTACACCTTCCACCAGAGCAATCTCATCCGGCGAGGAGGAAATGTAGACCGAGGATCTCCTATGTTCCTGGTGCTGCTTCTGATAATCAGTCTGGTCTTCTCTCTTAACCTGGACTGTGTGGCAGAGACACAACGCACGGAAAAACAGCTCCTCTCTTTCCTATAAGTAATAGAGCCAAATGAATTATGGACAAGAAAACGGGTAGAACAGAACTTTGTGGCACTCGCCAATTTGTCTACTTTGCTTATATGGCTAAGCACACATTTTCATACTTGCAGCATAAATAACCAGAAAGTTTTTATTCCGAGCTCTCGTCCAGGATGTGGTGTGGCCTTAAATATTCTCATCTTGACTCCAAAGATGCAGCATTTAGTAAAGCCTTGAAACTAGCTCTTCCCTCAGCTTGTGTTAAGTATGCTACTTTGAATTGTATAAGTGTAGTGGCAATGGCTTGCCCATTCCTTTCCCAACATGCCCCGCTTTTCTTTGCGTGTCCCTCTCTAATTCACGGTTCCACTATTCACATTTGTTCTCTTTGTTTCAAGCTCTATTTCCACGTCCAATCAAATGACTCTGCAACCTAGACCCATACCAAAGTCAGTAAAGAATGGTCAAAAAAGTGAAAACAGCAATTGATTCCAGGACCTATCGAAGTACTGGGCGAAACTTTAGGAGTCCATAATACTGACAGAGAAGGGCTGGCAGGTGGTTCCTGTAAGATTCAGTAACCATAACTTCAACAAATGAATAGATTATCACTCAAAGTGGGGATGGGGGTACTGGCCCATTAAGACACCATCGCCTCACTGGCCCAGTTACAGGCAGAAATCAACCCTATTAAAGGGAGGTGGGAACAGGGAGATTAAGTTGATAAAGCACGATGCTGAATGCAAAAAAAAAAAGCACTCCTAATTTTCCAATCAATGAAATTAATCACTAAAAAATCGGAAGTGTCATGAATTAGAAATGTTGATCTCTGTATCCGATCCGACCCACGTGAATCACCGACCGGGCCCTCACCCCAACTAAAGAGGCTCTGCTTAGGGAACCTCCCACAAAATCTATCTAATTCTATCAACTAACTGGTCCATGATGTGGCAGTCTCTCATCGGCTGAGGAACAACAAACAGGAAGAGCTTCTACAATCCGTTTATTCAGAAACCACGTCAGGGTGAGTAACAGGAAATAGAGATATGGTTGGTTCCACTGTGAACACCAAAATACTTGTGGTGAATTAAAATCCAGCATCACAAATTACATAGCATTACATCGAGTCAACAGCACAGAAACAGGCCATTTAACTCGATGGTCATTGCCGATGTTTATGCTCCACGTGAGACAGACCAGAGAGAAGATGACAGCAGTCAGTCAACAGTCTGGACAATAACATCCAGAGAGAGCCACACGTACGAGGGATTAGGAATACAGGTACGAGCTGACATGCCCGGGTACGATCCTCCCAACATGTCCAGGGGCGAGCTGATGCACCCGGGTAAGGTCGTCCTGACACACCCAGGTACGATCCTCACGATGCGCCCGAGTACAAGCTGACACGCCCGGGTACGATCCTCCCGACGCGCCCGAGTACAAGCTGACACGCCCGAGTACGATCCACCCGAAACGACCAGGTATGATCCTCCCGACATGCCCGAGTACGATCCTCCCGACACGCCCGAGTACGATCCTCCCGACACGCCCGAGTACAAGGTGACACGCCCGGGTACGATCCACCCGACACGCCCGAGTACGAACTGATGAGCCCGGGTATGTTGCTCCCGACACGCACAGGTATGATCCTCCCGATACGCCCGGGTACGATCCACCCGACACGCCAGAGTACGAACTGATGAGCCCGGGTACGATCCTCCCGACACGCCCAGGTATGATCCTCCCGACACGCCCGGGTACGATCCACCCGACACGCCCGAGTACGAACTGATGAGCCCGGGTACGTTGCTCCCGACACGCCCGGGTACAATCCACCCGACACGACCAGGTACGATCCTCCCGACACGCCCGAGTACGAACTGATGAGCCCGGGTACGTTGTTCCCGACACGCCCGGGTATGATCCTCCCGACACGCCCGGGTACGAGCTGACACGCCCGGGTACGATCCACCCGACACGCCCGAGTACGAACTGATGAGCCCGGGTACGATCCTCCCGACACGCCGGGTACGATCCACCCGACACGCCCGAGTATGAACTGATGAGCCCGGGTACGTTGCTCCCGACACGCCCGGGTATGATCCTCCCGACATGCCCGGGTACGAGCTGACACGCCCGGGTACGATCCACCCGACACGCCCGAGTACGAACTGATGAGCCCGGGTACGTTGCTCCCGACACGCCCGGGTACAATCCACCCGACACGGCCAGGTACGATCCTCCCGACACGCCCGGGTACAATCCACCCGACACGACCAGGTACGATCCTCCCGACACGCCCGGGTACAATCCACCCGACACGACCAGGTACGATCCTCCCGACATGCCCGAGTACAAGCTGACACGCCCGGGTACGATCCACCCAACACGCCAGAGTACGAACTGATGAGCCCGGGTACGTTGCTCCCGACACGCCCAGGTACGATTCTCCCGACACGCCCGGGTACGAGCTGACACGCCCAGGTACGATTCTCCCGACACGCCTGAGTACGAACTGATGAGCCCGGGTACGTTGCTCCCGACACGCCCGGGTATGATCCTCCCAACACGCCCGAGTACGAGCTGACATGCCCGGGTACGATTCTCCCGACACGCCCGGGTACGAGCTGACATGCCCGGGTACGATCCTCCCGACACGCCCGGGTATGATCCTCCTGACACGCCCGGGTACGAGCTGACACGCCCTGGTACGATTCTCCCAACACGCCCGGGTACGAGCTGACACGCCCGGGTACGATTCTCCCGACATGCCCGGGTACGAGTTGACATGCCCGGGTACGATTCTCCCGACACGCCCGGGTACGAGCTGACACGCCCGGGTACGGTCCTCCAGACACGCCTGGGTACGAGCTGACACCGTTGGAAACGGTCTTCCCGACACGCCCGGATACGAGCTGACACGCCCGGGAACGGTCTTCCCGACACGCCTGGGTATGAGCTGACACGCCCGGGAACGGTCTTCCCGACACACCCGGATACGAGCTGACACGCCCGGGAACGGTATTCCAGACACGCCTGGGTACGAGCTGACACGCCCGGGAACGGTCTTCCCGACACGCCGGGGTATGAGCTGGCACGCCCGGGTATGACTTGACAAGCCGGGGTACGTTGCTCCCGACATGCCCGAGTATGCTGCTCCCGATACACCTGGGTACGATCCTCCCGACACGCCCGGGTATGAGCCTTACTGGGCTATTGTTTCCATTTGGCATCTTTTTGAGTGAGAACTTTGAATGAGAAGCTGTTAGTATATGACCAAGGTGCCTGTAATTGAGGATTGAGTCACGTCACATGCCGTCTATTAGCCCATCGATCATAGAATCGTACAGCACAGGAGGCCGCCATTTGGCCCATCGTGCCTGTGCCGGCTCTTTGAAAGAGCTCTCTAGTCCTACTCCCCCTGCTCTTTCATAAGAAAATAAGAACGAGGAGGAGAAGACCATTTGGCCCCTCGAGCCTGCTCTGCCATTTAATAAGATCATGGCTGATCTGATCGTGAACTCAGCTCCACTTCCCTGCCCGCTCCCCATAACTCTTCCTTCCTTATCGCTCAAAAATCTGTCTACCTCTGCCTTAAATAAATCCAATGACCCAGCCTCCACAGCTCTCTGGGGCGAGAATTCCACAGATGTACAACCCTCTGAGAGAAGAAATTCCTCCTCATCTCAGTTTTAAATGGGCATACCCTTATCCTGAGACTATGTCCTCTAGTTTTAGTTTCCCCTGTGAGTGGAAATAGCCTCTCTGCATCCACCTTGTCGAGCCCCTTCATTATCTTATATGTTTCGATAAGATCACCTCTCATTCTTCTGAACTCCAATGAGTACAGCCCAATCTACTCAACCTATCTTCAGAATTCAACCCCCTCATCTCTGGAATCAACCTAGTGAACCTTCTCTGAACAGCCTCCAATGCAAGTTATCCTTCCTTAAATACAGAGAACAAAACTATTCCCATATGCCTTCCAATATCTTCTTTTCAAGTATTTATCTCATTCACTTTTGAAAGTTACTGTTGAATCTGCTTCCACTGCCCATTCAGGCAGCGCATTCCAGATCATAACAGTTTTAATCCACAAGGAATTCTTCATTTTAGCTTTGTATGAACTTATGACTTGACCGAGACACTGTTAAGTTTTAAATTTCATTGTTGACAGTTCCTTTGTTTTAGTTTGACAGCTGGGAGCTAGAGTGTAAACTGACCCCGGTGTCTGGGAGGGCCGTATATTAATGACAAATTAAATTTGTGTGGCTAACTGCACTGTTAAAAGCAATAATTGGTTTCGGAGTCATAAATCATACACAAGAAGCGTGATTGGGACACAACTCTAATTAGATCAGATGCTGTTTGGCTAAGCTTTGTTGGTTGAAGTTGTTTACATCGCAGTTCCTTCTATCCCTGGTCAGTTGCTGCTACAGCTAATTCAGGTCTCACTGTTGCTGCTCAGATGTCAAAGGAAACAAGACTGTGCTGGTGTTATTAAGTTTCATTTAGCTGTGCAGCTAAATGGGTAGTGGGCAATGTTCCTGCTAAGCTAAGATCCCGTGCGGGCTGCTTACCGGCTTTTATATTGTAGATACCACGTAGGTACAAAATTTGAATGGGCCGTGCATTGGGAGAGGCAGACTGTGCAGGAGGCAGTGCAGTTTACGGGGGACATTGGTTGGGGGTTACTAGGGGCTCCATGGAGACAGCTCTAAAAGACTTGGCAAAGTTGTAAATAGTGAGCAGGATAGTGGCAAACTTCAGGAGGAGAGAGACAGACTGGTGAAATGGTCAGATTCAATATAATGCAGAGAAGTGTGAAGTGATGCTCTTAGGGAGTAAAAACATGGAGAGACAGTATAAACTCAATTATGCTTTTTTTGGGGGGGGGCAGTGCAGGAACAGAGTGACCTGGGGGTACATATTTACAAATTGATAAGGCAGTGAAGAAAGCATATGGGATGCTTGGCTTTGTAAATAGGGGCATTGACTGGAAGTCATGCTAAACTTTTATAGTCTCTGGTTAGGCCTCAGCTGGAGTATTGTGTACAATTCTGTGAACCACAATTTAGGAAGGATTTCAAGGCATTCGAGAGGATGCAGAGGATGTTTAGCAGAATGGTACCAGGGATGAGGGACGTCTATTATGGGGACAAATTGGAGAAGCTGGCATTGTTCTCCTGATTGCAGAGAAGATTGAGAAGAAATTTGATAGGTGTTGAAAATTGAGGGGGTTTGATTGAACAAGTAGGGAGAAATTTTTTCCTCTGACAAGTGGGTCCATAGAGGCAATGTAGATACTGCTATCAAGGAGGAGTGTGAAATTCTGGATGAAATAGACATAGTGCGAGAGGAGTATTGGGGGGTTTGGCAGCTTTGAAAGTGGATAAGTCCCCAGGCCCAGATGAAAGACATCCTAGGCTGTTGAGCGAAGGAAGAGGGGAAATAGCAGAGGCTTTGACCATTATTTTCCATTCCTCTTTGGATTCAGGCATGGTGGATTAGAGGATTGCTATTGTAGTACCCTTGTTTAAGAAGGGAGAAAGGGATAGGCTGAGTAATTACAGGCATGTCAGTCTAACCTCAGTGGTGGGAAAATTATTGGAAAAAATCCTGAAGTACAGGATAAATCTACATTTAGAAAGGCAAGGATTAATCACGGACAGCCAGCACGGATTTGTTAAGGGAAGATCATGTTTGACTAACCTGTTTGAATTTTTCGAGGAGGTAACCAGGAGGGTCAATGAGGGTAGGGCATACGATGTAGTATATATGGACTTTAGCAAAGCTTTTGATAAGATCCCACATGGCAGACTGGTCACTAAGGTAAAAACCTATGGGTAAAGTGACAAGTAGGATTCAAAATTGTCTTAGAGGTAGGAAGCAAAGGGTAATGGTTGATGGATGTTTTTGTGACTGGAAGGATGTTTCCAGTGGGGTTCCCCAGGGCTCAGTACTGGGCCCCTTGCTTTCTGTGGTATATAGCAATGATCTAGATTTGAATATATGGGGTATGGCTTAAAAGTTTGCAGATGACACTAAAATTTGCCGTGTGGTTAATAATGAAAAGAAAATCATGGGCTGCAGGAGGATATCAATCTACAGGTCAGGTGGGCAGAACAGTGGCAAATGAAATTTAACTCAGAGAAGTGTGAGGTAATGCACTTTGGGAGGGCTAATAAGGAAAGGGTATACACATTAAGCAGTAGGCTACTTCAAAGTGTAGATGAACAAAGGGACCTTGGAATGCTTGTCCACAGATCTCTGAAAGTAGCAGGCCAGGCCGATAAGGTGGTTAAGAAGGCATACGGAATGCTTGCCTTTATTGGCCGAGGCATAGAATACAAGAGCAGGGAGATTATGCTTAAATTGTATAATACACTGGTTAGGCCACAGCTGGAGTACTGCATGCAGTTCTGGTCGCCGTATTATAGGAAGGACGTGATTGCACGAGAGGGTGCAGAGGAGATTTACGAGGATGCTGTCCGGAATGAAGAATCTTAACTATGAGGACAGATTGAATAGGCTGGGTTTGTTCTCCTTGGAACAGAGGAGGCTGAGGGGAGACCTCATTGAGGTGTATAAAATTTTGACGGGCCTGGATATAATGGATAGCAAAGGCCTAGTTCCCTTGGTGGAGGGGTCAATTACAAGGGAGCATAGGATTAAGGTGGTGGGTGAAAGGTTTAGAAGGAATTTGAAGGGAAGCTTCTTTACGCAGAGGGTTGTGGGGGTCTGGAACTCGCTGCCTGGAAGGGTGGTGGAGGCAGAAACCCTCACTACATTTAAAAGGTGCTTGGATGTGCACTTGAAGTGCCATAACCTGCAGGGTTGCGGACCTAGAGCTGGTAAGTGGGATTAGACTGGATGACCTCTTGTTGGCTGGTGCAGACATGATGGTAAGTACATCATGGAATCTAATACGGCCAGAGTGATCTCCTGGACTAGTTTCGATTGCCTGGATGGGTTGGAGAGAAATTTTCCCAGATTTTTTTCCCCCAATTGGCCTAGGTTTTTATCTGGTTCTTGCCTCTCCCAGGAGATCGCATGTCTCCGGGTGGGGTGTAGTGCAAAATTTTGCAATACGTGGGGTTGTGTGAGGTGGACTGGTTGGGCCGGATGCTCTTTACCTGTCTGCCATTGTTCAAAAGCTAATATGTAACCTTCAGGGCTGCTGACCAAAAGCCGCGCAGCTCTTTGTCGGCTGACGCAGACATGATGGGCCGAAATGGCCTCCTTCTTCGCTGTAAATTTCTATGTAACCAGAGGTCAGAGATTTAAAACAATTGATTAAGGAACTTGGGGGGGGGGGGGGGCGTTAAATGAGGAGATTTTTTTTTCCACACTGATGGTTGTTAATATCTGGAACTCACTATCTGAAAGGGTGGTGGAATTACATTTAGAAGGTAATTGGACATGTACTTGAAGAGGACAGATTTGCAAGGCTGTGGGGAAAGAGCTGGGAACGGACTAAATTAGAAAGCGCTTTCAAAGAGCCAGCCACATGGCTGAATTGTGCTTCTGTGCTGTAGGATTCTCCGATTCTATGGTGTATGGCCCTTCATCCATTGATTATTTTGCTTCTGTACTTTGACTTCTGCTAATAAATGGCTGACCTACACAATCAGTCAGTGTGGTTTTCACCTATTTGGAGATATCTGGTGGGCAGCCAGAGGACCCCAATGTTTGCCAGTGGAACCTTATCCAAAATATTTTGCTCTTTCATGTCAGCTGTGGCTCAGTGGGTAACACACTCACTTCCGAGTCAGAAGAGTGTGGGTTCAAGTCCCACTCCAGAGACTTGAACACATAAATCTAGGCGGACACTCCAGTGCAGTGCTGAGGGAGTGCTGCACGGCTGGAGTTGCCATCTTCTGAATGAGACATTAAACCAAGGTCCTGCTCTCCCAGGTGGACGTAAAAGATTCTATGGCACTATTTCAAAGAAGAGCAGGGGAGTTATCCCCGGTGTCCTGGCCAATATTTGTTCCTCAATCAACATAACAAAAACAGATTATCTGGTCATTATCACATTGCTGTTCGTGGGAGCTTGCTGTGTGCAAATTGGCTGGCGCATTTCCCACATTGAAATAGTGACTACACTCCAAAAGTACTTCATTGGCTGTAAAGCGCTTTGAGACATCCGGTAGTCATAAAAGGCGCTATATAAATGTAAGTCTTCCTTGAAGGTAAATTTCAGTAGGAAGCACTGGCTCACTTGTGCACTTCCCTCTTACAGGGAGCGCCAACACAGATGGAGGCGTTACCATTCCATCCAAAACAACAGGCATGGCTGGTATGCAACCTGCGCACCTGCACTTCCCAATTTACAGGCAAATTATGCGGCATGAAGCCTAAAATTCTGACCATCACTTCCAACAGGTGAAACACCAAGCAATAGTGGACCAAGCTTTGCATCCTATGTGAGCAAGAGAGCTTTTGGGATGCATGGTGTCGACATACTAGGGAGTGAAAGATCGGATAATATAGGAAACATGCCAGGGTGCTTCAGCATCAAGCAGCATGTGGGTCTATTTAATGTTAAATTTGTTTCAATGAAGCCTTAGTGACTGAGCTGCACTGTATTAAATCACTATGCTCAGGCGATGAGTACATTCAAGGCTGAGATCGATAGATTTTTGGATATTAACGGAATCAAGGGATATGGGGACAGAGCGGGAAAGTGGAATTGAAGTCGAAGATCAGTTATGATCTTATTGAATGGCAGAGCAGGCTCGAGGGGCTGCATGGCCTCCTTCTGTTCCCATTGTGTTCTTATTTATTGCACACAAAACCTCATACTAGAAAACAAACTACTGCAATTCAATGTCTTTCCAAAGAAACTGCAGCTCAACGCTTTCCTCTGGTTGATCCCAAATCACTCTTACCTGGTCAGCCATTCCACAAGGTGCATCAATGAAGTCGATCGCTACATTGCTGTAAAAGCTCTGGCCATTGGATAAGGAGCGCGATACATGGACATGGCCATCGATGCAGCATTCGATAAACTCCATGTTATTCTCAGTCAGGGTTCCTGTTTTATCTGTGAAAATATATTCAACCTGTAAAAGAAACAAAAAGGATTGGAACGAGCATTAAAATTTAGCATCAAGGAGTTATCCCATCATCATAGGCAGTGTCTCGGAATCGAGGAAGACTTGCTTCCACTCTTAAAATGAGGTCTTAGGTGGCTGAACAGTCCAATACGAGAACCAGTCTCTGTCACAGGCGGGACAGATAGTCATTGAGGGAAGGGGTGGGTGGGTCTGGTTTGCCGCACGCTCTTATCGCTGCCTGCGCTTGAGTTCTGCATATTCTCGGCGACGAGACTAGAGGTGCCCAGCGCCCTCCCGCATGCACTTCCTCCACTTAGGGCGGTCTTTGGCCAGGGACTCCAGGTGTCAGTGGGGATGTTTGCCTCAAAGGCATTATCCAACAGATACCCGGTCCCACTGACAGGGTAATGGATCACTGTGTCCCATTACAGTCCAGGTACACAGTACCCGACCCCAAAACTGGGCTGCCATGAATGCAGTTGTTGCTGGGCTGCTATGTTTAGGATAATCAGGTCGAGGTGGCCTAACCTGTAATTCTGAACTGGACCACTGGAGGCCACCACCAAACAGGTTTTTAAAAATACGTGAATGTGCAGTCGGACTGATCCTCCCCTCCCTGCTCAGCCCCATGCAATTGACCCCTCCCATACCCTGTGATTGACACCTACCCCCCCCACCCCAATCGACAACCCCCACCCCAATCATACCAGTCCCCCTCTCGATCGTCCCCCACCCTCCCTCTCTCGGATCTCCTCCCAACCTCTCTCTCGATCGGCCCGCTTCTTCCACCCTCCCCCCAAGCTTACTCGAGGGCTGCCAGGGAGTCAGTCAGAACAATGCTGTCACCATGGAGCCGGTGCTCCCTCGATAAGGGGGAAGCCATTTAGGACTGAGATGAGGAGGAATTTCTTCACCCAGAGAGTGGTGAACCTGTGGAATTCTCTACCACAGAAAGTTTGCTGAGGCCAATCCACTAAATATATTCAAAAAAGAGTTAGATGAAGTCCTTACTACTAGGGGAATCAAGGGGTATGGTGAGAAAGCAGGAATGGGGTACTGAAGTTGCATGTTCAGCCATGAACTCATTGAATGGCGGTGCAGGCTAGAAGGGCCGAATGGCCTACTCCTGCACCTATTTTCTATGTTTCTATGCCTGATTGGCATCTGCAGCTCGCCGTCAATATACAATTTTGGGTGTGTTTTGGGCACAATCCCAGCTCACCACCCATTTCAGGCCCGAAACTGGCTGACACGAATCAGCCCCCCACCCCCACCGAGGCCATAAATCAACCAACCTGGCCCAATTCTTCATTCAGGTCCGATGTGTTCACTGTTGGCCCCTCACAAATCTCACTGTCAAACATCTCTTCATCCCAAGCAATGAAATAGGAACCAAGAAACTTTTGCATCTCCACAGTGACGTACATGGAAACCGGAATGATGTAATTGAAAAGAACCATAAAGGCCAGAAAATCTGTAAACGATGACAAGAACTAGAAAGAAACAGAAGGAAAACTTAGAAGCTTGCTGTTGCTCCTCAATAAATTAAAATATCCGTTGCTAAGTTGAAGAACTATGTTAATGTTCCTTTTTGCCTCATTCGACTTGCCACAAGGCAACTGAAAGAAGCTCTACTGTGACAACTGCTTTCCTATCCTTCAAATCATTGACGTGATTGATAAGATTATGATTCAAATGAAATCTTCAGGAAGCTATCAAATAGCCAATGAGGTTCCCACATACACCTGAAATAATATGTAGCCAGCAGAAAGATTCCTGCAAAAAATAAAGTTTTACATTAATTGTGTAAGTGTAGGACAGCTGATGCATTATTGAGAAATAAATACACCCAACTTATTCCATGAACCAAGATCTTGGTCATTATCAAAAATCGACAGTTAGGAACACAGGAACAGGAGTCAATTCCACCTTTCAATTAGATCATGGCTGATTTGTATCTCAATTCCATCTACGCACCTTTGCCCCACATCCCTTAATAACCATAAACAACAAAAATCTATTGACCTCAGAATTGAAAGCTCTACTTAACTCCCAGATGCTACAGCTTTTTTGAGGGCGGGGGGAAAATGTCCCAGATTTGTACCACCCTTTGTCTGAAGAAGTGCTTCCAGACATCACCCCTGAACGGCCTGGCTCTAATTTTAGGATTATGACCCCTTGTTCTCTTCCAATAGCGTTATTAATCCTTTATCTCTCTTGAACTCCCTCTGTAGTCCCAAATCTAGACTTTCCCTATCCCCTGCCATATTAGTATAAACCATCCCGCCTCGTTGACCCAGCTTATGCAAGGACATTGGGCCAGGTAATGGTTGCCCCGAGAGTGCAGCCTTCCCTTGCCCCAAGAACACAAAGCCATTCCTCCTGCAGCATATTTTTCTTCCAAACCTGTTCACCACAGAGGTTACCATTCTTCTGGTCTTGCTTTGCAACTCCTAAACTCCTTCTGCAAGACGTCAAATGTACTTCTCTGTGTCATTAATTCCAACATGGATCATGCCTTTTGGCTACTCTCCAAAACTACCACTCACTTATTCTTGTAGTTTAACCATCTGTCAACCCCTGGGTGCTCCCTTCAACATCTTGCATTTATATAGTGTCTTTAACATAATAAAACATCCCAAGATGTTTCACAGGAGTGTAATCACATAAGGAAATATTAGGACAGGTGACCAAAAGCCTGATCAATAGGTAGGCTTGAAGAAGGGTTTTAAAGAAGGAGAGAGGTGGAAAGCTTCAGGGAGGGAATTCCAGAGCTTGGGGCCCAAGCAGCTGAAGGCACAGCCTCCAATGGTGGAGCAAAGGATGTGGGGGATGATCAAGAAGCTGGAGTTGGAGGAACCCAGAGATTTCAGAGATAAGAAAGGACGAAGCTGTGGAAGGATTTGAACATGAGATTTGAATCCTTTGCTCCATGGTACCATAGTGTTGTTCAGGACCAGCTTTCTGATTCACTATTACTCGCCATCTCATACTTGTCCAACACTGTGGATTAGACAGTTCCAGTAACAGTGACATTTCATGTCCCTGTGAATCCTGCTTCCTTTGGTTGTCTCTGCATGTGGTCACTCTGTTCTCTCTATCCCTGTGTCTTGATCAATCCAATATTGCCTCTTTGGTGTCCACATTCTGGAAAGTACAATCCAGAAACCCCTCATCCTCCCTGATGTTGCACATTGAAGCCAAATGTTGCTCAAACACACAAGTTCACTGCTTGAGACAGAGTTAATTTTCTGACACTATTATGGGGGAGAAGTGGTATGAAGTATCATCAATGGAGGAAGAAGAGGTGTTCACATCTGTAATAGTGGTGAAAGTAGCTGCCCTTGACATGAAAGTAGCATTCAACTGAAAATGGGCCCAAGTAGCCCAAGCAAAACTTCGGTCAATGGAGGTCCAACGGAAAACCCTCTAGTAACTGGGGGCAAACCCTCGACAAAGGAAGATGGGTGTGGCTGTTGAAAATCAATCATCACAGCCCCAGGAGTTCCTGTTGAAAATATGGAGTTCCTCAGGAAAGTGTTCTTGCTCCACCCATCTTCAGCTCCTTTTGTCTGTCATAAGGTTAGGACTGGGGCTGTTCACTGATGATTCCACAGTCTTCAGCTCCATTCACAACTCCTCCGATAATAAAGCAGTCCATGTAAGCCTACAGCAGGAACTGGACAACATTCAAGTTTGGGCTGATATGTGGCCTGAAAGTACCAGTCACTTAAGTGCCAGACAATAACCCAATCATTTCCTTTTGACCTTCATTGGCACTACCATCGCCATCAAGTCCCCCACCATCAACATCTGAAGAGTGACCATTGACTGCTTAACTGAATACCCAAGGGCAGAAAACGCTAGTGGGAGTTGTGTACAGACCACCAAACAGTAGTCGTGAGGTTGGGGACAGCATCAAACAAGAAATTAGGGATGCATGCAATAAAGGTACAGCAGTTATCTTGGGTGACTTTAATCTACATGTTGATTGGGCTAACCAAACTCGTAGCAATGCGGTAGAGGAGGATTTCCTGGAGTGTATTAGGGATGGTTTTCCAGACCAATATGTCGAGGAACCAACGAGGGAACTGGTCATCCTAGACTGGGTGAGCATAATGAGAAAGGACTAATTAGCAATCTTGTTGTGCGAGGCCCTTTGGGGAAGAGTGACCATAACATAGTAGAATTCTTCATTAAGATAGAGAGTGACACAGTTAATTCAGAGACTAGGGTCCTGAAATTAAAGAAAGGTAACTTCGATGGTTTGAGGCATAAATTGGCTAGAATAGACTGGCAAATGATACTTAAAAGGTTGATGGTGGATAGGCAATGGCAAACATTTAAAGATCACAGGGCCTGATGGACTGCATCCCAGAGTACTTAAGGAGGTGGCCTTGGAAATAGCGGATGCATTGACAGTCATTTTCCAACATTCCATTGACTCTGGATCAGTTCCTATGGAGTGGAGGGTAGCCAATGTAACCCCACTTTTTAAAAAAGGAGGGAGAGAGAAAACAGGGAATTATAGACCGGTCAGCCTGACATCGGTAGTGGGTAAAATGATGGAATCAATTATTAAGGATGTCATAGCAGTGCATCTGGAAAATGGTGACATGATAGGTCCAAGTCAGCATGGATTTGTGAAAGGGAAATCATGCTTGACAAATCTTCTGGAATTTTTTGAGGATGTTTCCAGTAGAGTGGACAAGGGAGAACCAGTTGATGTGGTATATTTGGACTTTCAGAAGGCTTTCGACAAGGTCCCACACAAGAGATTAATGTGCAAAGTTAAAGTACATGGGATTGGGGGTAGTGTGCTGACGTGGATTGAGAACTGGTTGTCAGACAGGAAGCAAAGAGTAGGAGTAAACGGGTACTTTTCAGAATGGCAGGCAGTGACTAGTGGGGTGCCGCAAGGTTCTGTGCTGGGGCCCCAGCTGTTTACATTGTACATTAATGATTTAGATGAGGGGATTAAATGCAGTATCTCCAAATTTGTGGATGACACTATGTTGGGTGGCAGTGTGAGCTGCGAGGAGGATGCTATTAGGCTGCAGAGTGACTTGGATAGGTTAGGTGAGTGGGAAAATGCATGGCAGATGAAGTATAATGTGGATAAATGTGAGGTTATCCACTTTGGTGGTTAAAAACAGAGAGACAGACTATTATCTGAATGGTGACAGATTAGGAAAAGGGAAGGTGCAACGAGACCTGGGTGTCATGGTACATCAGTCATTGAAGGTTGGCATGCAGGTACAGCAGGCGGTTAAGAAAGCAAATGGCATGTTGGCCTTCATAGCGAGGGGATTTGAATACAGGGACAGGGAGGTGTTGCTACAGTTGTACAGGGCCTTGGTGAGGCCACACCTGGAGTATTGTGTACAGTTTTGGTCTCCTAACTTGAGGAAGGACATTCTTGCTATTGAGGGAGTGCAGCGAAGATTCACCAGACTGATTCCCGGGATGGCGGGACTGACCTATCAAGAAAGACTGGATCAACTGGGCTTGTATTCACTGGAGTTCAGAAGAATGAGAGGGGACCTCATGGAAACGTTTAAAATTCTGACGGGTTTAGACAGGTTAGATGCAGGAAGAATGTTCCCAATGTTGGGGAAGTCCAGAACCAGGGGTCACAGTCTGAGGATAAGGGGTAAGCCATTTAGGACCGAGATGAGGAGAAACTTCTTCACCCAGAGAGTGGTGAACCTGTGGAATTCTCTACCACAGAAAGTAGTTGAGGCCAATTCACTAAATATATTCAAAAGGGAGTTAGATGAAGTCCTTACTACTCGGGGGATCAAGGGTTATGGCGAGAAAGCAGGAAGCGGGTACTGAAGTTTCATGTTCAGCCATGAACTCATTGAATGGCGGTGCAGGCTAGAAGGGCTGAATGGCCTGCTCCTGCACCTATTTTCTATGTTTCTATGTTTCTATGAACTTCAGCAATCGTACATCCCTGAATGGAGTAAAAATAAAACAGGGAAGGTAGCTCAACCGTGTCTAACAAGGGAAATTAAGGATAGTGTTAAATCCAAGGAAGAGGCATATAAATGGCCAGAAAAAGCAGCAAACCTGAGGACTGTGAGAAATTTAGAATTCAGCAGAGCAGGACAAAGGGTTTAATTAAGAGGGGGAAAATAGAGTACGAGAAGAAGCTTGCCAGGAACATAAAAACTGACTGCAAAAGCTTCTATAAATATGTGAAGAGAAAAAGATTAGTGAAGACAAACGGAGGTCCCTTGCAGTCGGATTCAGGTGAATTTCTAATGGCAGACCAATTGAACAAATACTTTGGTACTGTCTTCACGAAGGAAGACACAAATAACCTTCCGGAAGTACTAGGGGACCGAGGGTCTAGTGAGGAGGAGGAACATAGAAACATAGAAAATAGGTGCAGGAGTAGGCCATTCAGCCCTTCGAGCCAGCACCGCCATTCAATAAGATCATGGCTGATCATTCCTTCAGTACCCCTTTCCTGCTTTCTCTCCATACCCCTTGATCCCCTTAACTGTAAGGGCCATAAATAACTCCCTCTTGAATATATCCAGTGAACAACTCTCTGTGGTAGGGAATTCCACAGGTTAACAATTCTCTGAGTGAAGAAGTTTCTCCTCATCTCAGTCCTAAATGGCCTACCCCTTATCCTAAGACTATGTGCCCTGGTTCTGGACTTCCCCAACATCGGGAACATTCTTCCCGCATCTATCCTGTCCAGTCCTGTCAGAATCTTATATGTTTCTATAAGATCCCCTCTCATCCTTCTAAGCTCCAGTGAATAAAGGCCCAGTTGATCCAGTCTCTCCTCATATGACAGCCCAGCCATCCCTGGAATCAATCTGGTGAACCTTCGCTGCACTCCCTCAATAGCAAGAAAGTCCTTCCTCAGACTAGGAGACCAAAACTGAACACAATATTCCAGGTGAGGCCTCACCAAGGCCTTGTACAGCTGCATTAAGACCTCCCTGCTTCTATATTCAAATCCCCTAGCTATCAAGGCCAACATACCATTTGCCTTCTTTACCGCCTACTGCACCTGCGTGTCCACTTTCAGTGACTGCTGGACCATGAACTGAAGGATATCCTTATTAGGTCGGAAATTGTGTTAGGGAAATTGATGGGATTGAAAGCCGATAAATCCCTGGAGCCTGATAGTCTGCATCCCAGAGTACTTAAGGAAGTGGCCCTAGAAATAGTGGATGCATTGGTGATGATTTTCCAACAATCTATCAACTCTGGATCAGTTCCTGTGGATTGGAGGGTAGCTAATGTAACCCCACTTTTTAAAAAGGGAAGGAGAGAGAAAGCAGGTAATTATAGACCGGTTAGCCTGACATCAGTAGTGAGGAAAATGTTGGAATCAATTATTAAGGATGAAATAGCAGCGCATTTGGAAAGCAGTGATAGGATCGGTCCAAATCAGCATGGATTTATGAAGGGGAAACCATGCTTGACAAATCTTCTGGAATTTTTTGAGGATGTAACTAGTAGAGTGAACAAGGGAGAACCAGTGGATGTAGTGTATTTGGACTTTCAAAAGGCTTTTGACAAGGTCCCGCACAAGAGATTGGTGTGCAAAATCAAAGCACATGGTATTGGGGGTAATATACTGACGTGGATAGAGATCTGGTTGGCAGACAGGAAGCAGAGAGTCGGGATAAACAGGTCCTTTTCAGAATGGCAGGCAGTGACTAGTGGAATGCCGCAGGGCTCAGTGCTGGGACCCCAGCTCTTTACAATATACATCAATGATTTGGATGAAGGAATTGAGTGTAATATCTCCAAGTTTGCAGATGACACTAAACTGGGTGGCGGTGTAAGCTGTGAGGGGGACGCTAAGAGGTTGCAGGGTGACTTTGACAGGTTAGGTGAGTGGGCAAATGCATGGCAGATGCAGTATAATGGGGATAAATGTGAGGTTATCCACTTTGGGAGCAAAAATGCGAAGACAGAATATTATTTGAATGGCGGCAGATTAGGAAAAGGAGACCTGGGTGTCATGGTTCATCAGTCAGTGAAAGTTGGCATACAGGTACAGCAGGCGGTGAAGGCGGCAAATGGTATGTTGGCCTTCATAGCTAGGGGATTTGAGTATAGGAGCAGGGAGGTCCTACTGCAGTTGTACAGGGCCTTGGTGAGACCTTATCTGGAATATTGTGTTCAGTTTTAGTCTCCTAATCTGAGGAATGATGTTCTTACCATTGAGGGAGTGCAGCGAAGATTCACCAGACTGATTCCCGGGATGGCTGGACTTACATATGAGGAGAGACTGGATCAACTGGACCTTTATACATTGGAGTTTAGAAGGATGAGAGGGGATCTCATAGAAACATAAAAGATTCTGACGGGACGGGACAGGTTCGATGCGGGTAGAATGTTCCCGATGTTGGGGAAGTGCAGAACCAGGGGACACAGTCTTAGGATAAGGGGTAAGCCATTTAGGACTGAGATGAGAAGAAACTTCTTCACTCAGAGAGTTGTTAACCTGTGGAATTCCCTACCGCAGAGAGTTGTTGATGCCAGTTCACAATATATTCACGAGGGAGTTAGATATGGCCCTTACGGCTAAGGGGATCAAGGGGTATGGAGAGAAAGCAGGAAAGGGGTACTGAGGGAATGATCAGCCATGATCTTATTGAATGGTGGTGCTGGCTCGAAGGGCCTATTTTCTATGTTTCCATGCGCCAGCAATATAAACAACATGGCTCCAAGTACTCTGTAGTGGATGTATCACCTCCTGTCTCCTCAAATTCTTTCCATCATCTTGAAGGCTCAAGTCAGGAGCATGATGGAATATTCAACACCAGATGAGTGTAGCCGCAACTCTCAAGAAGCTGCAGACTTTCCAGAGTGGAGCAGTTTTCTCGATCCATGTCCCTGCCACTGGAATGAAAATTCACCCCTCCACCAGTGATGGGCTTGGCCACAGTGTGTGCAATCCACAGCATGCACTGCAGCAATTCACCAAGCAGCTCCTAAACCTGCAGCCATTGAGAAGATCAAGAGCAGAAAAGCTATCACCTCAGAGTCACCACGCCAACCTGACTTGGACATATATTGTCAGTCTTTCATCGTCGCTGTGTCAAAATCCTGGAATTCCCTCCCTCATCCACTGTGGGAGCACCTTCACCATGTGGGGACTGCAGCGGTTCCAGGAAAAAGCTCACCACCTTCTTAGGGCAACAACAGAAGGGCAATAAAAATGTTTTTTCCTGTGGCATCTTGAGAATAAAATGCTAAATCACGGTTGTGAAGAGGCCAGAAGCTGAGTGTTGCTGAGCAAAAGCCACCAACAGGTATTTGGACAGAGGGTGTTGCTTGATGGCATTATTAATGACTTCTTCAATCACGACTGGGAGGAGGCTAATAGGGTGATAATTGACTGGACAAGAAATATCTGGGAAATTTTGGTGGTGCAGTGATTGTGTTACTGGACAAGTAATCCAGAGGCCAGGACTGTCCAGAGGAATTGAGTTCAAATCCAATCATGGCAGTTTGAGAATTTGAATTCAGTTTCTATCTGGAACTAACTAAAAAAAAAAATCTGGTCTCAGGAAAAGTGACGATGTAGCTGCCGGATTGTTGCAAAATCCCAACTGTCCTTTGATGAAGTAAGTGAGTAAGTGCACAGCAGACGGAAAATGATGTGGAGAAATGTGAAGACAATCCACTTTGGTAGGAAAAATAAAAATAGTGAGAGATTGGGAAATGTTGGCATGCAAAGAGATTTGGGTGTCCTTGTACAGGAATCACAGAAAGTTAGCATTGAGGTACAGCAAACAATTAGGAAAGAAAATGGTATGTTGGGCTTTATTACAAAATAATTGGTGTATAAAAATGAAGAAGTCTCATGCAATTATATAGGACCTTGGTAAGACTGCACCTGGAGTCCTGTGTAGTTTTAGTCTCCTTACCCAAAGAAGGATATATTTGCCTTCGAGGGAGTGCAATAAAGGTTCAAGAGACTGATTCCTGGGATGGGGGGATTGTCCTATGAGAAGAGATTGAGTAGACTCGGCCTATGTTCTCTAGAATTTACAAGAATAAGAGGTGATCTCATTGAAACATATAAAATTCTCAAGGGGCTTGACAGAGTAGATGTTGGGAGGATGTTTTCCCTGGCTGCAGAGTCTAGAACCAGGGCTCACAGAGGGAGGCTATTTTGGACAGAGATCAGGAGAAATTTCATCATCAAAGGATTGTGCATCTTTGAAATTCTCTACTCCAGTGGACTGCGGATGCTCAGTCATTGAGTATATTCCAGACTGAGATTGAGAAATTTTTGGATACTAAGGGAATCAAAGAATATGGCGATAGTGCAGGAAGGTGGATTTGAGGTAGATCAGCCATGATCTTATTGGATAGTGGAGCAGGCTCGAAGGGACAAATGGCATAATCCTGCTCCTATTTCTTATGTTGGGTAAACGCCACAGCTGGACTGGAATAGATCGTGGAGCAGCTCGTTCCTAGTGCAAACACGATAGCTGTGATGATGTCAGACCCCATAGTCTTTGTCAAGACTAGTGCACTCAGCATGAGCTGTGATGCTGAGGACTTTGTGAGGAGGCCAAGGAAGCTTTTGGCTGAAGAAACTCGCAAATACTTCAGCCTCGTCTGTTGTAATCAAATGCTGGGCTCTGAAATAGTTGAGGATGGGGCTGTGATGTATGAGGAGTCTCCATTAGTTTCCTGAATGTCCATCCATAGATGTGGTCAGGCTTCATAGCTTTGTTCTAAGCAGTTAGTCATGGGACTGCTGAGCTCTGCCTTCAGCCTGCTGCTTTTGCTGCACAGCCATGTTGTAACTTCACTGGGTTGATGTCAACAAGATATGGCTGATGCTGCCTCTGAAGGAGTGAGTCGTATCAGTGATGCCTAAAGTGCTGAAATTATTTCGGTTCTTTCTGTAAATTCCAGGAAGATTTAAAAAAGGTGGAAGCAATCCTTGATGTTCTCATTTACCTTGTTTCTTCGCCGTTCAGTCTGTGTTTTCATGTTAAACCAAGGCTCATCCCGAATAGAATCACTTTGCCATACGTATTTCATGACTGTGGTTATCAAAGCTTTACTGATCAAGATGCACAAGTACACAATCAGGAATGCATTCATTGATCTGTTAAAGAAAATACACAAATTATGCACGGATATTAAACAGACTGAATTATAGACACGCAGAGCCTGGCTTGAGACGAGTAGGGGCGCACCATAATATGGCCCGATATCGACCCTGGGGGACACCACTAGCTTTGGATCTCATTGCATTACTTTCAAGCTCTGACGACTGAATAAGCTACATCACTAATACCAGTGGTTTTTGTATCGTGATTGAATGTGTGAGTAGTGATTGCATTATTGAGCGTACAACAAACAATCAGTGATGAGTAGGGCAAGTGACTTGTGATAAATAAATAACAAAAATCACAGGGCAACTGTGGGTCACTCAGGCCAGTGTTCTCTGTCTTGCCGTCACACTACTCAATCTACATGCTGGCCTTTCTCCCCTGCTCACCTCTCTCCAATATCCCCTAATCTATTTACCAATCTCTCTCCATATCCCAATCCCCTTTCTTTATTTTTTGAAACACTCCTGAACCAAAAAATACTAGTTAGTTTAATGATCTCAGAGGGTTGCGGGGTTGGAGGAAATTACAGAGATAGGGAGGGGCGAGGCCATGGAGGGATTTGAAAGCATGGAGGGCTGTGAATTTTTAAATGGAGGCGTTGCCGGACCGGGAGCCAATGTAGGTCATCGAGCACAGGGGTGATGGGTGAATGGGATTTGATGCAAGTTAGGATACAGGCAGCAGAGTTTGGATGAGCTGAAGTTTACGGAGGTTGCAAGGTGGGAGGCTGGCCAGGAGTGTGTTGGAAGAGAGTTTCGAGTTAATAAAAGCATGGATAAGGGTTTCAGCAAGGGTGGAGAGGGGCGATAGTATGGATGTGGGAGTAGATGGCCTTGGTGATGGAGAGGATGTGCGCAGAAGCTCAGCTCGGGGTCAAATTGGAAGCCACGGTTGCGAACGGTCTGGTTCCGCCTCAGACAATGACCTAGGAGAGGGATGGAGTCGGTGGTTAGGGAACAAAGTTTCTGCTGGGAATGAAGATAATGGTTTCAGCCTTCTCAATATTTACTTATAGAAGCCATTAGAATTGATAAAGGCGAGGTACTACAAAGTCTGGCTGTAATTAAAGTAGAAACGTCACCAGGACTAGATGGGATGCATCTTACGACGCGGAGGGAAGTGAAGGAAGAAATCGCGGAGGTACTGGCCATAATCTTCCAGTCTTCCTTAGAAATGGGGGTGGTGCCAGAGGACTGGAGAATTGCAAATGTTACACCCTTGTACAAAAAAAGGTGAAAAGATAAACCCAGCAACTATAAGTTTAACCTCGGTAGTGGGGAAACTTTTGGAAACAATAAGCAGGGACAAAATTGTCACTTCAACAAGTGTGGATTAATTAAGGAAAGCCAGCACGAATTTGTTAAAGGCAAATCATGTTTAACCAACTTGATCGAGTTTTGAGATGAGGTAACAGAGAGGGTTGATGAGGGCAATGTGGTTGACGTAGTGTACCTGGATTTCCAAAAGGTGTTCGACAAAGTGCCACGCAATAGGCTTGACAGCAATGTTGAAGCCCATGGAATAAAAGGGACAGTGGCAGCATGGATACAAATTGGCTAAGTGACAGCAAACAGAGAGTATTGGTGAACGGTTGTTTTTCGGCTTGGAGTAGGGTGTTCCCCAAGGGTTGGTACGAGACCACGGCTTTTCTTGATATATAATGAATGTGGGTGTACAGGGCACAATTTCAAAATTTGCAGATGACACAAAAACTTGGAAGTATATTGAACAGTGAGGAGGATAGTGATAGACTTTAGAGGACATAGACAGGCTACTGGAATGGGCGGAGACATGGTAGATGAAATTTAACATTGGTTCGGCTTCAACTGGAGTATTGTGTCCAATTCTGGGCACCGTTCAGTTATGTGGATAGACTGGGGAAGCTGGAGTTGTTCTCCTTGGAACAGAGAAGACTGACAGGAGATTTGATAGAGGTGTTCAAAATCATGAGGGGTCTGGACAGAGTAGAGAGAAACTGTTCCCATTGGCAGAAGGATCGAGAACCAGAGGGCACAATTTAAGGTGATTGGCAAAAGAACCAAAAGCGAGGAAAATCTTTTTTATGCAGCAAGTGGTCAGGACCTGGAATGCACTGCCTGAAAGGGTGGTGTAGGCAGACTCCATCACTGCTTTCAAAAGAGAATTGGATAAGTACCAGAAAGAAAAAAACTTGCAGGGCTACGGGGAAAGGGTGGGGGAGTGGACTAGCTGAAGTGCTCTTGCAGAGAGCTGGCACAGGCTCGACGGGCCGAATGGTCTTATGTTCTGTAACCATTCTATAATTCTATGATTCCGTACTGTAAAATAGAATGATCACTTCATATGAGTGAAAACAAAAAGTAAAGATTGTCCTTACATCACCATAAGCTAATTCAAAATCGACTTAATCCTGTAATGCTAGTTTTAGTTTCAGTGTCAGTGTGTGAGCAAGAATGCGAGATTTGGACACGGCCTTACTTTTCTACAGTTGAGCGTTTCTGTGACTTGGATTGGTAATTCAATGCCATCTTGGTTTCCATACCAGTGTAAATTGCCACTCCTGAAACACGAGCATAAATAATATTGGAGGAAAGCACCGGTGGCAGGAAATATCACACAAACACAAACATATTAAAATTACAATTCACAGAGAATTAATTCCGACAATTACTGCACCAGACTCTGAAGATTGTTATAATGTAGTCCAACAATTAAATATTGCTTCAAATCCCATCAACAGACATATTATGATAATGTTACCAATGCAACTATTAACATGTAAACCCAAATGATATACCTCATGTTACTATTCGTTCATCAGTACAAATATTCCCAGCTATATGATAAGTGGAGAGGCTGGAGAGGCGGGAGCGGGGAGAGAGTGGATGTAACACATATCCAGGATGGGAATTCGACAGGGAAGAGGAGAAACATAACAGCTTTTCTCCTGCTCTGCATTTGCTTAAACGCTGTTCAGCATCTTTCAGTTCTGATGAAAAGTTATCGAACTGAAACGTTAACTCTGTTTCTCTCTCCACAAATGCTGCCTGACCTGCTGAGTGTTTCCAGCAATTTCTGTCTTTCATTGAATGGGGAAGAATTCAGAGGGACAATCCAAACTCAGGACTAACAAAAATAAAAGGATAAGGTGCAAAGTCAATAACAATAGTGCATCAAGAAAAAGGCAGGAAATATCCGGGCACAACCGAGAGCGACTGGCAACAACCGAGAGCGACTGGTGACAACAGAGAGTGACTGGCGACAACCGAGAGCGACTGGCGACTGGTGACAACAGAGAGCGACTGGCGACAACCGAGAGCGACTGGCGACTGGTGACAACAGAGAGTGACTGGCGACAACCGAGAGCGACTGGCGACTGGTGACAACCGAGAGCGACTGGCGACAACCGAGAGCGACTGGCGACTGGTGACAACAGAGAGTGACTGGCGACAACCGAGAGCGACTGGCGACTGGTGACAACCGAGAGCGACTGGCGACTGGTGACAACCGAGAGCGACTGGCGACTGGTGACAACCGAGAGCGACTGGCGACAACAGAGAGCGACTGGCGACAACAGAGAGCGACTGGCGACTGGCGACAACCGAGAGCGACTGGCGACTGGTGACAACCGAGAGCGACTGGCGACAACCGAGAGCGACTGGCGACAACAGAGAGCGACTGGTGACAACCGAGAGCGACTGGCGACTGGTGACAACCGAGAGCGACTGGTGACAACAGAGAGTGACTGGCGACAACCGAGAGCGACTGGTGACAACAGAGAGTGACTGGCGACAACCGAGAGCGACTGGTGACAACAGAGAGTGACTGGCGACAACCAAGAGCGACTGGTGACAACAGAGAGTGACTGGTGACAACCGAGAGCGACTGGTGACAACCGAGAGCGACTGGCGACAACAGAGAGCGACTGGCGACTGGCGACAACAGAGAGCGACTGGCGACTGGCGACAGCAGAGAGCGACTGGCGACTGGCGACAACCAAGAGCGACTGGCGACAACAGAGAGCGACTGGTGACTGGTGACTGGCGACAACCAAGAGCGACTGGCGACAACAGAGAGCGACTGGCGACAACCGAGAGCGACTGGCGACAACCGAGAGCGACTGGCGACAACAGAGAGCGACTGGCGACAACAGAGAGCGACTGGTGACTGGCGACAACCAAGAGCGACTGGCGACTGGCGACAGCAGAGAGCGACTGGCGACAACCAAGAGCGACTGGCGACAACAGAGAGCGACTGGTGACTGGTGACTGGCGACAACCAAGAGCGACTGGCGACAACAGAGAGCGACTGGTGACTGGTGACTGGCGACAACAGAGAGCGACTGGCAACAACCGAGAGCAACTGGTGACAACAGAGAGTGACTGGTGACAACCGAGAGCGACTGGTGACAACCGAGAGCGACTGGCGACAACAGAGAGCGACTGGCGACTGGCGACAACAGAGAGCGACTGGCGACTGGCGACAACCAAGAGCGACTGGCGACAACAGAGAGCGACTGGTGACTGGTGACTGGCGACAACAGAGAGCGACTGGCAACAACCGAGAGCGACTGGCGACAACCGAGAGCGACTGGCGACAACCGAGAGCGACTGGCGACAACAGAGAGCGACTGGCGACAACAGAGAGCGACTGGTGACTGGCGACAACCAAGAGCGACTGGCGACTGGCGACAGCAGAGAGCGACTGGCGACTGGCGACAACCAAGAGCGACTGGCGACAACAGAGAGCGACTGGTGACTGGTGACTGGCGACAACCAAGAGCGACTGGCGACAACAGAGAGCGACTGGTGACTGGTGACTGGCGACAACAGAGAGCGACTGGCAACAACCGAGAGCGACTGGTGACAACAGAGAGTGACTGGTGACAACCGAGAGCGACTGGTGACAACCGAGAGCGACTGGCGACAACAGAGAGCGACTGGCGACAACAGAGAGCGACTGGCGACTGGCGACAACAGAGAGCGACTGGCGACAGCAGAGAGCGACTGGCGACTGGCGACAACCAAGAGCGACTGGCGACAACCGAGAGCGACTGGTGACTGGTGACTGGCGACAACCAAGAGCGACTGGCGACAACAGAGAGCAACTGGTGACTGGTGACTGGCGACAACAGAGAGCGACTGGCAACAACCGAGAGCGACTGGCGACAACCGAGAGCGACTGGCGACAACCGAGAGCGACTGGCGACAACCGAGAGCGACTGGCGACAACCGAGAGCGACTGGCGACAACAGAGAGCGACTGGCGACAACAGAGAGCGACTGGTGACTGGCGACAACCAAGAGCGACTGGCGACAACAGAGAGCGACTGGCAACAACAGAGAGCGACTGGCAACAACAGAGAGCGACTGGCGACAACAGAGAGCGACTGGTGACTGGCGACAACCAAGAGCGACTGGCGACTGGCGACAGCAGAGAGCGACTGGCGACTGGCGACAACCAAGAGCAACTGGCGACAACAGAGAGCGACTGGTGACTGGTGACTGGCGACAACCAAGAGCGACTGGCGACAACAGAGAGCGACTGGTGACTGGTGACTGGCGACAACAGAGAGCGACTGGCAACAACCGAGAGCGACTGGTGACAACAGAGAGTGACTGGTGACAACCGAGAGCGACTGGTGACAACCGAGAGCGACTGGCGACAACAGAGAGCGACTGGCGACTGGTGACAGCAGAGAGCGACTGGCGACTGGCGACAACCAAGAGCGACTGGCGACAACAGAGAGCGACTGGTGACTGGTGACTGGCGACAACAGAGAGCGACTGGCAACAACCGAGAGCGACTGGCGACAACCGAGAGCGACTGGCGACAACCGAGAGCGACTGGCGACAACAGAGAGCGACTGGCGACAACAGAGAGCGACTGGCGACAACAGAGAGCGACTGGTGACTGGCGACAACCAAGAGTGACTGGCGACTGGCGACAGCAGAGAGCGACTGGCGACTGGCGACAACCAAGAGCGACTGGCGACAACAGAGAGCGACTGGTGACTGGTGACTGGCGACAACCAAGAGCGACTGGCGACAACAGAGAGCGACTGGTGACTGGTGACTGGCGACAACAGAGAGCGACTGGCAACAACCGAGAGCGACTGGTGACAACAGAGAGCGACTGGTGACAACCGAGAGCGACTGGTGACAACCGAGAGCGACTGGCGACAACAGAGAGCGACTGGCGACTGGCGACAACAGAGAGCGACTGGCGACAGCAGAGAGCGACTGGTGACTGGTGACTGGCGACAACCAAGAGCGACTGGCGACAACAGAGAGCGACTGGTGACTGGCGACAAGCGAGAGCGACTGGTGACTGGCGACAACAGAGAGCGACTGGTGACTGGCGACAACAGAGAGCGACTGGCGACTGACCACTATTGTGTTCCTAACATAGATGAGGCTGCACACAGGGAGGTTAAAGTAACAGTGACCTCAGTCTTTAATACACTCCAGAGTGAGGAACAGGCCTTAGGGGCCGACTTATATACAGTGCTCCCAAGGGATGCTGGGATCCCTTGGGACTTCAATGGATGAGCTCCCTAGTGGCGGAACATGGGAGTGCTTCTTTACAGATACACAACATCACCCCCTCCGAAAGTCAAAGTGAAAACTATTTACAAGGTGAGGCGGTCAGGAGCTTTTCTTTCCCGGGTGGACTGCCTCGGAACAAATGTCTGTTCTGGTGTGTTGGCTGTGCCCTCACTGGGCTGGCGTGTTGTTGGCCCTGCAGGGTGCTAGGTGAGCCTGGCCTTGCTGGGCTCTTGAGCGTGATGAGTTCGATTTCCTGGTCCGGCGAGGTGTCGTTGATCCTTTGGGTGTATGTTGTGGGCTCGAAAAAGGGGTGTCTGCTGTGGGTTGTTCAGAGCAGTCTGTGAACCGCAGCCTCGTTTGGTCCAGGTGCTTTCTGCAAATTTGTCCATTGTCTCGTTTGACTACAAACACCTTATTCCCTTCTTTAGCTATCACCGTGCCTGCGATCCACTTGGGACCATGTCCATAGTTTAGCACATACACAGTCATTCAGATCAATTTCCCGTGACACAGTGGCGCGACCATCATTTACATTTTGTTGCTGTCGCCTGCTCTCTACCTGATCATGCAGGTTGGGGTGAACCAGCGAGAGTCTGGTTTTAAGTGTCCTTTTCATGAGTAGCTCAGCCGGGGGCACCCCTGTCAGCGAGTGGGGTCTCGTGCGGTAGCTGAGCAGTACTCGGACAGGCGGGTTTGGAGTGAGCCTTCTGTGACTCGTTTAAAGCTCTGTTTGATGGTTTGTACTGCCCGCTCTGCCTGCCCATTGGAGGCTGGTTTAAACGGGGCCGAGGTGACATGTTTGATCCCATTGCTGGTCATGAATTCTTTAAATTCGGCACTGGTGAAACATGGCCCATTGTCACTGACCAGTATGTCTGGCAGGCCGTGGGTGGCAAACATGGCCCTCAGGTTTTCAATGGTGGCGGTGGCGGTGCTTCCCGACATTATTTCACATTCAATCCATTTTGAAAAAGCATCCACATACCACCAGGAACATTTTACCGAGAAACAGGCCCGCATAGTCGACATGGATCCTCGACCATGGTCTGGAGGGCCAGGACCGCCAACTTAGTGATGCCTCTCTGGGCAAGTTGCTCAACTGAGCACATTCGCTGCATTGCCGTACACAGGACTCGAAGTCAGAGTCAATACCGGGCCACCACATGTGGGATCTGGCGATCACTTTCATCATTACTATAACCGGGTGTGTGCTGTGGAGATCTGAGATGAACGTCTCCCTGCCCTTTTTTGATAGCACTATGCGGTTACCCCACAACAGGCAGTCTGCCTGAATGGACAGCTCGTCCTTTCGCCGCTGGAATGACTTGATTGGCTCTTGCATTTCAACGGGGATGCTGGCCCAGCTCCCATGCAGTACACAGTTTTTTTTACTAGGGACAGCAGAGGATCGTGGCGGGCCATGACAGGTGATTTATCATTTTCAAACGCTTCCATGACCATCAACAAGTTTGCAGACTGGTCATTTCCACCCCCGTGGTGGGCAATGGTAGCCGACTGAGAGCATCCACACAGTTCTCGGTGCCTGGCCTGTGGCGGATGGTATAATTATACGCTGATAGCGCGAGTGCTCAGCTCTGTATGCGGGCTGAGGCATTAGTATTTATCCCCCTGTTTTCAGCGAACAGGGATGTGAGGGGCTTGTGATCGGTTTCCAGGTCAAATTTGAGGCCAACCAGATACTGATGCATTTTCTTTACCCCGAACACACATGCTAATGCCTCTCTTTGTCAATCATACTGTAGGCCCTCTCGGCCTTAGACAAGCTCCTGGAAGCATAGGAGATAGGTTGCAACTTCCCCGCAACGTTAGCTTGTTGTAATACACACCCGACTCCGTGCGACGACGCGTCACATGCTAGCACAAGTCTTTGACACGGGTTATACAATACAAGCAGCTTGTTGGAGCATAAAATGTTTCTGGCTTTCTCAAAAGCAATTACTTGTTTTTTTTTTCCCCACACCCAGTTCTCACCTTTACGCAATAACACATGTAGGGGCTCTAAAAGGGTGCTTAACCACGGTAGGAAGTAACCAAAATAGTTGAGGAGTCCCAGGAACGACCGCAGCTCCATGACGTTCTGTGGCCTGGGCGCGTTCCTGATAGCCTGTGTCTTGGCGTCTGTGGGCCGAATGCCATCTGCCGCAATCTTTCTCCCCAAAAACTCCACTTCTGTTGCCATGAAGACGCATTTCGACCTCTTCAGCTGCAGCCCTATGCGATCCAGTCGCTGGAGAACCTCCTCCAGGTTTTGGAGGTGCTCGGCCCGTGACCAATATGTTGTCCTGAAAGACCACCGTGTGTGGTACCGACTTGAGTAGGCTCTCCATGTTTCTCTGGAAGATCGCTGCAGCTGACCAAATTCCAAACGGGCATCTGTTGTAGATGAACAGTCCCTTGTGCGTGTTGATGCAGGTGAGGCTCTTCGAAGACTCCTCCAGCTTCTGCGTCATGTAGGCCGAAGTCAGGTCGAGCTTGGTGAGCGTCTTGCCTCCTGCCAGCGTCGCAAATAGGTCGTCTGCCTTAGGTAGCGGGTATTGGTCCTGCAGCGAGAAACGATTAATAGTTACTTTATAATCGCTGCAAATCCTGACCGTGCCATCACTTTTGAGTGCTGGAACAATTGGGCTGGCCCATCTTGCTGAATTCCACTGGGGAGATGATGCCCTCACGTTGCAGCCTGTCCAGCTCGATTTCCACTCTCTCCCTCATCATGTGAGGTTCCGCTCGCGCCTTGTGGTGAATGGGCCGTGCCTCTGGGACCAAGTGGATCCGCACCTTCGCCCCGGAAAAGTTTCCAATGCCTGGCTGAAAAAGGGAAGGAAATTTGTTCAGAACCTGGGTACATGAGGCCTCATCAACATGTGATAGCGCTCGGATGTCATCCCAGTTCCAGCGGATTTTGCCCAGCCAGCTCCTTCCAAGTAGTGTGGGGCTATTGCCCGGGACTCTCCAGAGTGGCAGTTCATGCACCGTGCCCTCGTAGGTGACCTTGACCATGGTGCCGCCCAGGACAGTGATGAGCTCTTTGGTGTACGTTCTCAGTTTCGTGTGGATGGGGCTCAGGGCTGGTCTGGATGCCTTGTTGCACCACAGTCTCTCAAACATCTTTTTACTCATGATGGATTGGCTAGCGCCAGTGTCCAGTTCCATGGCGACGGGTAAGCCATTCAATTTTATGTTATGTTTAGCATTATAGATGGACATTTCATCGAAAATGTGTGCACCCAATGTACTTCAGCATCTGCCTCCTCTCTCTGAGGATCGAAATTGCTTTGATCCACCATGGACCGATCTTCCTCTGCCACGTGGTGCTTAGCAGGTTTTGCAGAGCTTGCAGCTCGTTTGCAAGCTCATTGGAGGTGCCCCATTGTTCCACAGCTCTTGCAAACATACCCTTTGAAGCGGCATGACTAGGCTGAATGGAAGCCTCCACAAAGCCAACAAGGTGTGAATTGCCTTGCATTCATCCTTTGTTGGGGACTCAGTCATCTGGGTCACCTGAGGCCTGCTGGCAGTTGCAGACTCGTGGGTTCTGCCCTGTACATTTCTGCTCGCAAACACAGTTCCAGTTAATTTATGAACATTGCTAGCACTTGTGTGCTGAGAGATTTGTTTGGTGTTATCACTGGTGAACATAAACGCCTGTGCTCTCGCAATGGCCTGACTGAGGGTCGGTGTCTCTACAGTCAAAACTTTTTGTAGGATGGTCTCGTGGCCAATGCCCAGTACAAAAAAAGTCTCTGAGCATTTGCTCCAGGTTGCCATCAAACTCACATTGGCCTTAGCTCGGTGACGTAGCTCGCCACTTCCTGACCTTCAGATCGCTGGCACGTGTAGAACCGATACCTCGCCATCAGCATGCTCTCTCTCGTGTTAAGATGCTCCCGAACCAGTGTACACAGTTCCTCATACGACTTATCTGTGGGTTTCACCGGAGCCAGAAGATTCTTCCTGAGGCTGTAGGTCGGTGCCCCGCAGATTGCGAGGAGGACCGCTCTCCTGTTTGCAGCGCTTCCTTCTCCGTCCAGCTCGTTGGCTCCAAAATACTGTTCTAGCCGTTCGACATAGGCTTCCCAGTCCTCATCCTCCAAGAACTTCTCCAGGATGCCCACAGTTTGCTGCATCTTTGCGTTGGATTCGTATTCTCGTCGCCAGTTATTGTGTTCCTAACACAGGGAGGTTAAAGTAACAGTGACGTCAGTCTTTAATAAGACACTCCAGAGTGAGGAACAGGCCTTAGGGGCCGGCTTATATACAGTGCTCCCAAGGGATGCTTGGGACTTCAGGGGATGAGCTCCCTGGTGGCAGAACATGGGAGTGCATGCTTTACAGATACACAACAGTGACAACCAAGTCTTGGTCTGAGCACGGAAGTGTGGACTATTATTTTTCTTCACGAATGAGGGGGGAGCGGCAGCGTGTTTGAAGTTTAATGAAGTTCAAAATATTTAATCATAACCATTACTCTGTATGTTCACTTGGTTGTAAAGAGCTTTGAGAAAGCCTCAGGTTGTGAAAAGTGTGACATAAATGCAAGTTCTTGCTTTAATTTTTTTTAAATAAAGCAGTTAAACTAAAGTGTTTTCAATCCACCGACTGAAAGACACACATGCAAGTCACGCCATCACTTCTGATCACAAGGAGTGCTAATGTTATGCTGCATTGCACCATCGCTGCATCAATATTGGACGCTTTAGGCAGACTCCTGCACGCAAGATACTCAGACCGCTTAAAGGAGTGACCAGCACTGCCGTACCCAAGAGAATATCTACGGCCGATTCAAACTTTATAACTGGCAAACACATACTGAATATACAGTGAAATACACATGTGTCACTGTGAATGGAGCAAGACATACATAAGAATATATCAAAAGAAATAGAAGCATAAGTAGGGCATACAGCCAATCGAGCCTGCTCCGTCATTCAATAAGATAATGGCCAATCTGATCTTGGCCTCAACTCCACTTCCCTGCTGTTCCCCATTGTCCTTGACTCTCCTATTGTTCATGAATCTGTCTAGCTCAGCCTTGAATTTATTTAATGACTCAGCCTCTGCAGCTCTCTGGGGGTAGAGAATTCCAAAGATTCCTGACCCTCAGAAGAAATTCCTCCTCATCTCTGTCTTAAATGGAAGATCCCTGATTCTGAAACTATGCCGCCTCGTTCTAGATTCCCCCACGTGGGGAAACATCCTCTCAGCATCTACTTGTCAAGCCCCCTCAGAATCTTATATCTTCCAATAAGATCATCTGTCATTTTTACGAAGCTCCAATGAGTATAGGCCCAACCTTTCCTCATAAAACAACTCCTTCATCTCAGGAATCCATCGAGTGAACCTTCTCTGAACTGCCTTCATTGCAAGTATATACCTACTTAAATAAGGAGACCAAAACTGTACCAGTACTCCAGGTGGTCTTACTAATGCCCTGTACAGTTGTAGCAAGACGTCCCTCCTTGTATACTCCATCCCCCTTGCAATAAAGGCCAACATTCTATTTGCCTTCCTAATTACTTGCTGTACCTGCATGCTAACTTTTTGTGTTTCATGTACAAGGACAGCCGAATCCCTCTATGCTCTGTTGTCTCTCTACCATTGAAATAATAATTTGCTTTTTATTCTTCCTACTAAAGTGGATGACCTCATATTTTCCCACATTATACTCCAGCTGCCAAATTTTTGCCCATTCACTTAGCCTATCTATATCCCTTTGCAGATTTGTTTGTGTCCTCTTCACAACTTGCTTTCCCACCTATCTTTGTATCATCAGCAAATTTGGCTGCAAAACACTCGGTCCCATCATCCAAGTCATTAATATAGATTGAAAGTAGTTGAGACCCCAGCACTGATCCCTATGGCACCCCACAAGTTATAATTGGCCAACCTGAAAATGACCCATTTATCCCGACTGTTTTCTGTTAGTTAGCCAATCCTCCATCCATGCTAATACATTACCCCCAACCACATGAGCTTTTAACTTGTGCAGTAACCTTTTATGCGGCACCTTATTGAATGCCTTCTGGAATTCCAAATACACCACATCCACTGGTTCCCCATTATCCAAGCTACTCGTTACATCCTCAAAGAACTCCAGCAAATTTTTCAAACGTAATTTCCCTTTCATAAAACCATGTTGACTCTGCTTGACTGAATTATGAGTTTCTAAATGTCCTGCTACTGCTTCCTCAATAATGGATTCTAGCATTTTCCCAATGAAACATAGAAACATAGAAAATAGGTGCAGGAGTAGGCCATTCGGCCCTTCTAGCCTGCACCGCCATTCAATGAGTTCATGGCTGAACATGCAACTTCAGTACACCATTCCTGCTTTCTCGCCATACCCCTTGATCCCCCGAGTAGTAAGGACTACATCTAACTCCTTTTTGAATATATTTAGTGAATTGGCCTCAACAACTTTCTGTGGTAGAGAGTTCCACAGGTTCACCACTCTCTGGGTGAAGAAGTTTCTCCTCATCTCAGTCCTAAATGGCTTACCCCTTATCCTTAAGACTGTGACCCCTGGTTCTGGACTTCCCCAACACTGGGAACATTCTTCCTGCATCTAACCCGTCAAAACCCATCAGAATTTTAAACGTTTCTATGAGGTCCCCTCTCATTCTTCTGAACTCCAGTGAATACAAGCCCAGTTGATTCAGTCTTTCTTGATAGGTCAATCCCGCCATCCCGGGAATCAGTCTGGTGAACCTTCGCTGCACTCCCTCAATAGCAAGAATGTCCTTCCTCAGGTTAGGAGACCAAAACTGTACACAATACTCCAGGTGTGGCCTCACCAAGCCCCTGTACAACTGTAGCAACACCTCCCTGCCCCTGTACTCAAATCCCCTCGCTATGAAGGCCAACATGCCATTTGCTTTCTTAACCGCCTGCTGTACCTGCATGCCAACCTTCAATGACTGATGCACCATGACAACCAGGTCTCGTTGCACCTCCCCTTTTCCTAATCTGTCACCATTCAGATAATAGTCTGTCTCTCTGTTTTTACCACCAAAGTGGATAACCTCACATTTATCCACATTATACTTCATCTGCCATGCATTTGCCCACTCGCCTAACCTATTCAAGTCGCTCTGCAGCCTCATAGCATCCTCCTCGCAGCTCACACTGCCACCCAACTTAGTGTCATCCGCAAATTTGGAGATACTACATTTAATCCCCTCGTCGAAATCATTAATGTACAGTGTAAACAGCTGGGGCCCCAGCACAGAACCTTGCGGTACCCCACTAGTTACCGCCTGCGATTCTGAAAAGTACCCATTTACTCCTACTCTTTGCTTCCTGTCTGACAACCAGTTCTCAATCCATGTCAGCACACTACCCCCAATCCCACATGCTTTAACTTTGCACATTAATCTCTTGTGTGGGACCTTGTCGAAAGCCTTCTGAAAGTCCAAATATACCACATCAACTGGTTCTCCCTTGTCCACTCTACTGGAAACATCTTAAAAAAATTCCAGAAGATTTGTCAAGCATGATTTCCCTTTCACAAATCCATGCTGACTTGGACCTATCATGTCACCTCTTTCCAAATGCGCTGCTATGACATCCTGAATAATTGATTCCATCATCTTACCCACTACTGATGTCAGGCTGACCGGTCTATAATTCCGTGTTTTCTCTCTCCCTCCTTTTTGAAAAAGTGGGCTTACATTGGCTACCCTCCACTCGATAGGAACTGATCCAGAGTCAATGGAATGTTGGAAAATGACTGTCAATGCATCCGCTATTTCCAAGGCCACCTCCTTAAGTACTCTGGGATGCAGTCCATCAGGCCCTGGGGATTTATTGGCCTTCAATCCCATCAATTTCCCCAACACAATTTCCCGACTAATAAGGATTTCCCTCAGTTCCTCCTCCTTACTAGACCCTCCGATCTCTTTTATATCCGGAAGGTTGTTAGTGAATACCGAACCAAAGTACTTGTTCAATTGGTCCGCCATTTCTTTGTTCCCCGTTATGACTTCCCCTGATTCTGACTGCAGGGGACCTACGTTTGTCTTTACTAACCTTTTTCTCTTTACATATCTATAGAAACTTTTGCAATCCGTCTTAATGTTCCCTGCAAGCTTCTTCCCGTACTCCATTTTCCCTGCCCGAATCAAACCCTTTGTCCTCCTCTGCTGAGTTCTAAATTTCTCCCAGTCTCCGGGTTCGCTGCTATTTCTGGCCAATTTGTATGCCACTTCCTTGGCTTTAATACTATCCCTGATTTCCCTTGATAGCCACGGTTGAGCCACCTTCCCTTTTTTATTTTTACGCCAGACAGGAATGTACAATTGTTGTAGTTCATCCATGCGGTCTCTAAATGTCTGCCATTGCCCATCCACAGTCAACCCCTGAAGTATCTATCTTAGCCAATTCACACCTCATACCTTCAAAGTTACCCTTCTTTAAGTTCTGGACCATGGTCTCTGAATTAACTGTTTCATTCTTCATCCTAATGCAGAATTCCACCATATTATGGTCACTCTTCCCCAAGGGGCCTCGCACAACGAGATTGCTAATTAATCCTCTCTCATTACACAACACCCAGTCTAGTTGGTTCCTCGACATATTGGTCTCGAAAACCATCCCTTATGCACTCCAGGAAATCCTCCTCCACCATATTGCTTCCAGTTTGGTTAGCCCAATCTATGTGCATATTATAGTCCCATTATAACTGCTGCACCCTTATTGCATGCACCCCTAATTTCCTGTTTGATGCCCTCCCAACGTCACTACTACTGTTTGGAGGTCTGTACACAACTCAGATGACAGATGTTAGGCTAACTGGCCGATAGTTTCTGATAGATAGAAACATAGGGCCCAAGTTTCGAGCCGCGCCTAGAACGGCGCAGTCCCGACCTGGATGCCCGTTTTTCACGCCACAAAGTGCGCCTAAAAAAAACCTCCGTATTCTCCACCTCCCTGCAGGTCCTCTGGCCCTCGGCGCAGCGCAGCACAAGCTGTAGGGGGCAGAGCAAGGTCCCTGCGCTGAAAACAGTGCCGGGACCTCTGCACATGCGCTACAGTGGGCACGCAAGTGCAGTAGCTCCAGGCGTCCGAAACTGTGTTGGAGGGGCCCGAAGCACGCAGCCCCTAGCCCTGGCTGAATGGCCTCACTGGGGCTGTGTGAATAAGGCTCCTCCCACGGCCAGCTCCTGCTTCCTCCCGACCCGACTCCCGCTTCCCGCCCCCGGACCAGACCCGACACCCGCTCCCCCCACCCCCCCGCCTCCAGACCGGACCTGACACCCACTCCCCCACCTCCCCGGACCGGACCCGACCCGACTCCCGCTCCCTCCCCCCCCCGGACCGGACCCGACCCGACTCCTGCTCCCCCCCCCCCACTCGACTGGACCCAACCCAACTCCCGGTCCCGCTCCACCCCCCCCGACTGGACCCGACCCGACTCCCGCTCCCCCCACCCCGACTGGACCCGACCCGACTCCCGCTCCCCCCCACCCGACTGGACCCGACCCGACTCCCGCTCCCGTTCCCCCCCCCCCTCCCGACTGGACCCAACCCGACTCCCGCTCCCGCTCCCCCCCCCACCCCCGCCGCCGGACCGGACCTGACTCCCACTCCACCCCCCGCGACTGGACCCGACCCAACTCCCGCTCCCGGACTGGATCCGACCTGACCTCCCTCTCCCTCCCGCTGACCCGAACCGAACCGACCTCCCTACCCGACCCAACGCCACCTACCTGTAAATCTGGTGCCGGGGACGGGCCCTGCCCGAAGTCTCGGGCCCGGCCCGTTCAGCTTCCCTCCCCCTTCTCCTTCCTCCCCCCCCATCTCCTTCTCCCCCCCCATCTCCTTTCCCCCCCCATCTCCTTCTCCCCCCCATCTCCTTTCCCCCCCCATCTCCTTTCCCCCCCCATCTTCTTTCTCCCCCTCCCCCTTTCTCCCTCATCCCTCCCCTTCTCCCCCATCCCTCCCCTTCTCCCCCATCCCTCCCGCTTCGCTCCCTCTGCTCCCCCCCTCTCTCCCTCTACCCCACTCCTCCCCCTCCCTTTGCTGTCAGAAACACAGACACTGACAGACAGAGAATGAGAGACACACATAGACAGACAGAGAGATAGAGACACTGACAGAGACACACTGGGGGGGTGGGGGGGAGGAGGGGCATCCCAGCACGCTGTTGGAGGGCTCCCAGTGCTGCAGTCGGTAAGTAGAAAATGTTTTATTTATTGATTTAAAAAAAAAATTCTTATTAATTTTTTTTGATTGATTTATTGATTGATTTATTTATCATTTATTATTGATGATGGCTCTTTATTTGGAAAACTGAAGTGTTGAATGTTTGTAAACTTCCCTTTAAACTCCCCCCCCCACCATTCCCTACGCCTGATTTGTAACCTACGCCTGATTTTCTAAAGTGTAGACAAGGTTTTTTCGAGCGTATAAAAATCTTCACTTACTCCATTCTAAGTTAGTTTGGAGTACGTTTTCACTGTGGAAACTTTGAAATCAGGCGTCAGTGGCCGGACACGCCCCCTTTTGAAAAAGAAATTCTGTTCCAACGTGAAACTGTTCTACCTGACTAGAACTGCAGAAAACTAAATGTGGAGAATTCCGATTTCTAAGATATTCCGTTCTACACCAGTTGCTCCTAAAAATCAGGAGCAAATCATGTGGAAACTTGGGGCCATAGAAAGTAGGTGCAAGAGTAGGCCATTCGGCCCTTCGAGCCTGCACCACCATTCAATATGATCATGGCTGAACATTCAACTTCAGTACCCCATTCCTGTTTTCTCTCCACACTCCTGGATCCCTTTAGCCGCAAGGACCACATCTAACTCCCTTTTGAATATATCTAATGAACTGGCCTCAACAACTTTCTGTGGTAGAGAATTCCACAGGTTCACAATTCTCTGAGTGAAAAAGTTTCTCCTCATCTCGGTCCTAAATGGCTTACCCTTTATCCTTAGACTGTGACCCTTAGTTCTGGACTTCCCCAACATTCTTCCTGCATCTAACCTGTCCAATCCCGTCAGAATTTTATATGTTCTACGAGATCCCCTCTCATTCTTCTAAATTAAAGTGAATATAAGCCTAGTCGATCCAGTCTTTCTTCATATGTCAGTCCTGCCATCCCGGGAATCAGTCTGGTGAACCTTCGCCACACTCCCTCAATAGCAAGAATGTCCTTCCTCAGATTAGGAGACCAAAACTGTACACAATATTCCAGGTGTGGCCTCACCAAGGCCCTGTACAACAGCAGTAAGACCTCCCTGCTCCTATATATATTGGGTCCTTCATTGAAACACCTGTGAGCTCATTCTTTTTTGCCGTGGAAGCAAGTCATCCTTGTTTCGAGGGACAGCCTATGATGATGAGTTTCCTGCTTTCTGTCTCCCTCCTTTCTTGACTAGGGGCGTTATATTTGCAATTTTCCAGTCCGCTAGGACATTTCCAGAATCTAGGGAATTTTGGAAGATTACATCCAATGCATCCACTATCACTTCTTTTGAGACCCTAGGATGCAGGCCATTAGGTCCAAGGTCCTTGTCAGCCCTTAGACCCATTAGTTTTGCCTGTTTTTCTCTAGTGATTGTGATTGTTTTAATTTCCTCCCTCCTTTTTTCCCTTGAATAAAGCAAGCCGGGTTTTACCATAAATGTTCTGTGTAGTTTTTAAAGTTGCCCCTCTCAGCAGCACATTCTCTGATCCCAAAGGCCTGTAATAAAGTTAAAAGTTATTGAGAAAAAAAATCCATAAAAAATTGCAATTTTTAGATGACTATAAACAGATTCTCAGGTCAGAGGAGCACTTCAGCCAGCTTGAGCTTCACCGAAACAAAGGCAGATCACTTTGTCACAGGCAGGGTCTGTACAGCAATAGGGGACGAGCAAAACTAGTTAGACAGGGGAGCACCAGTTCGACAGCAAATGCAGCAGCAAGAGCAATTCTACAGAAGGCATATTGGGAGGGCCGATAGTACAGATAGGAAGAGGGGACATGGAGAGAAGGGCCAACAGCCGTGGGGAGACCGGCCACCCCAAGATGCTGTTCTTCTCAATTTGAAGGAATTCCCAATTTTCTTGTGCCCATTTAACAGGTTAATTATTTAAATATTTGTTCTGCAGCAATATTTAATATTAAATGCTGATCTGAAAACAGACATTAAATATTTATGGAGGATAAACTGGATGCCACTTACCTTGCAATAGGCCCCTCTGTCTCATGGTAAATATTGATCCGGCCAACAAAACTGCAAGTAAAACAAGTAAAACATGGCCCTTAGCAGCGTGATTTGTGGGAAATAGAGAATGAGTCCCAATTGCGGAGAGATTTCCTGGCACTGTCAGGGGTGTAGGTTGGAAGGTGAATGTAGGAATCAGAATAATTCCCATGCCTCACCTTTCTCCCATTACATTTAATGGGGCTGCAAGTGTTGCTGCCTCTTTCTGCCAGACTAATTGGCAGCGGCAGATTGCCCAATCTGTGGTGAAGGTGCAAAACATTTCCAGGCACCAACACGCTTCAAACAGAAGAAATGGCACCCGAGATCCCCGAGATTCACAGGAGGTAGGAGGGCTGGGAAAGGCTCGCTATTCAAGGGGTTCGGAAAGACTGGGATGAGGATGCTGGGGAGTGCTGGGGCGGGAATAGGGCAAGCGGGGAGAGGAACAATGGGGCGGGGGGAAGGGGAGGGATGTAGCTAGGGGGGTGAAGGGGAAGGAATGTAGCTGGGGTGGGGGGGAGGGAGGAATGTGGCTGGGGGGGTTGGGTGGAGAGGAATGGGACGTGGGCGTGAGGGGAATGGGGTCGAGGGGGGAGAATTGCTGGGAAGAGGGGGGGGATTGCTGGGGCTGGGGGCGAGGGAGGACTGCTGGGTCGGGGAGACTGCTGGGGCGGGGGGAGGGGGGATTCACGTTTAACCTCACTCCATATTTAAAGCAGAATGCACAACAGCTTTTAAAATAATGGATAAATATTTGAAAAAATAAAAATGCGAAAGATTGTGGAGAAAAGTCAGGGAGTAGGACTAATTATACAGCTCTGTCAAGGACAGACACAGGCATGATGGGCTGAATGGCCTCCGTTTGTGCTGGAAGATTAGATAATTTTGTTTGGGCTTTTTCCACAAAGACTGAGGGGATTCGGGCTGACCTGGCCGAGACTTAGATTTCAGAACAAGGTGAATAATAATTGGGCAATATGGCTTGTCGGCAGATGGTATTAAGTGGATAGAAATTCAAAATGATCAGAAATAGAACTTAAAATAGACATAGAAAAATATTTCTTCCCACAAGCTGGTTAGACTGTGACATTCTCAGTCACACACTGAGCCCATGAATTCTTCTAAAAAGATTAGATAGTTTCTTGAAAAAAAGCTTCATCAAAAGGGTACGGGGAAAGGGGAGTGGGATTAAACTGGGTGGGATATTAAAGTGTTTGGAGAGTGAGGGAGAAGTGTGAGATTAGATTGGGTGGGATATTAAAGTGTATGGAGAGTGAGCAGGAGAGTGGCATTCGACTGGGTGGGATATTGAAGTGTATGGGGCGTGAGGGAGAAGTGTGAGATTAGATTTGTCTGAATAGAGTAAAAGGTGTATAACAATGCTGATAAAACAGAGTTTCAGAGACTAGAACGCTGTCCACTATAATGAGTAAATCCACTATAGTTGATCAATAAGCAGGGTCGCAGTTTATTGACTAACTAGACAACTGGTATTTATATAGCTTCTTGAACGTAATGAAATGCCCCAAAGCGCTCCACAGGAGTATTTTGAGATTAAAAAATTGACACTGAGCAACATAAGGAGAAATTAGGGCAGGTGACCAAAAGCTTGGTCAAAGGAGTAGGTTATAAGCAGCGTCTTGAAGGAGGAAGGAAAGGGAGAGAAGCTGTAATGTCTGTAAGCTTGTAATGTTTGTAGCTCCACACTGTGGATGTAGACGTATTGTGTACTGCAACTGCAGAGTTAATAATAAACAGAACCAGGCTGTTCCGGAGGCTTCTGACAGAGCTGCTTGCCATGTTAGGAGCTGTGTGTGCTGTGCTCTGTGAATATATCACATTTGGCGATGAGATGGGATTTTTCGGATGATTTAAAGCTTAAATTTTGTTGGTGAAGGATTCAGCCAGCCGACAGAGAAACTTTGTTTCTGTCTTTGGAAAAAGCTACAAAAATCCGAAGTAAAATACAGCACACGGCGTGACCAGCTAGAGATTAAAATGGCAGGTGTAATGAGACATTTGGGTGAATATAGACACGACCGGGATCTTTTTAAAGCGTATATGGATTGGCTAGAAATGTATTTCACTGCAAATAACATAATCGAAGTTCCAGACAATGCAGTCCAGAATCGGGCTGTGTTGGAATGTAAGAGAGCGATCTTCTTATTGGAGGCAGGTTGTATGAAACGCTGGTAAATCTGCTTGTGCCTGACGAGCCAAAGGACACAACGCTTGGAGATTTTAATGAAGCTGGAGCAGCACTATAACCCCAAACACTGAGAAATTGCTGAAAGCTATTGTTTCGGGATTCGGAATCAAAAGGCTGATCAAAGTATCAGTGATTACATCGTGCATTAAAAAAGCTATTGATGCACTGTAATTTTGGAAACTTTCAAAACCGAGCATTACGGGATCGTTTTATTTGTGGGGTGAAAAATGATGCAATCAGAAGGAAGTTATTGACGACGGATGACTTGACTTTTGAGATTGCTTATCAGATAGAGAGGTCGATGGGCATGGCCGAACAATATTCCCGAGAATTAAATAATAATTACGGTCGTCAATCAACCGAGGTAAATCACCTGCAGGTTCAAATTAAAAGACGGCAGAGGCCCAAAGTCTCAGAAACTGAAAATTATAACAGAACATCGAAGTCGTGCTATCGATGCCTGGGACAACACAATGCTCAAAGTTGTCCATACGTGAAGGCAGAGTGTTTCTTCTGCAGAAAGACTGGGCATCTTGTGAAGGCATGCCTATTGAAGGGTAAATCAGCATTTAAAGCTATGAGTCCAGCGTTCAAAGCTATGAGTCGAAATCCCAAGAGACTACATAGCATGGAAGAACAACAACAGGACGAGGAGATGTTACAATTTCATATCATCAGGGGCACGAGGTTAACGGACAGCGATTCGGAAAGTATCAAAATCCAAATAGCTGTTGCGGGATTCAAGATACCAATGGAATTCGACACGGGTGCATCCGTGACTGTAGTACCGGAGTCGCTGTATCGTGACAAATTGCGTGATTTCCAACTGGAGATATCCAAGATAGAGCTGCGAGGCTACTAGGAAGAGAAAATTCCTGTGGTAGGTCATATCACTGTACCGGTGAAATATAAAGATCAATTTCAGAACTTGCCTCTAATAGTAGTGAAAGGAGAAAAGTCTGCCTTACTAGGAAGAAATTGGTTGAGATCACTGAAACATAGAAACATAGAAAATAGATGCAGAAGTAGGCCATTCAGCCCTTCGAGCCTCCACCGCCATTCAATAAGATCATGGCTGATCATTCCCTCAGTACCCCTTTCCTGTTTCTCTTCATACCCCTTGATCACTTTCACCATAAGGGCAATATCTAACTCCCGCTTGAATATATCCAATGAACTGGCATCAACAACTCTCTGCGGCAGGGAATTCCACAGGTTAACAATTCTCTGAGTGAAGAAGTTTCTCCTCATCTCAGTCCTAAATGGACTACCCCTTATCCTAAGACTATGTGCCCTGGTTCTGGACTTCCCCAACATCGGCAACATTCTTCCCGCATCGATCCTGTCCAGTCCCGTCAGAATCTTATACGTTTCTATGAGATCCCCTCTCATCCTTCTAAACTCCAGTGAATAAAGGCCCAGTTGATCCAGTCTCTCCTCATATGACAGCCCAGCCATCCCTGGAATCAGTCTGGTGAACCTTCACTGCACTCCCTCAGTCGCAAGAACATCCTTCCTCAGATTAGGAGACCAAAACTGAACACAATATTCCAGGTGCGGCCTCACCAAGGCCCTGTACAACTGCAGTAAGACCTCCCTGCCCCTATACTCAAATCCCTTAGCTATGAAGGCCAACATACCATTTGCCTTCTTCACCGCCTGGATTGGAGTGAGATTTTCTGTGTGGAAGCGAGATTTTCATCAACAGATGAGGTTATCAAGAAGTATCCGAAGGTGTTCTGTGAAACGGGCAGTCCGATCCAAGGCTTCAAGGTGAGTGTCAGGGTACAGAAGGAAGCTAGATCGGTTTACTACAAGCCACGTTCCGTACCATATGCACTCAAGGAGAAAGTTGAGCAAGAACTCAAAAGACAAGAGACTGGGAACATTATTTGTAAGATAGATCGATGTAATTGGGCTGCACCCATTGTTGTTGTTCCTAAGTCCGATGGTAAGATAAGATTGTGTGGTGATTATAAAGTAAACATAAACCAGGTTCTAGAGGGTAATGTCCCCAATACATTGCCGAATATAGAAGATTTGTTCACAACACTGACAGGTGGTCAGATCTTCTCAAAACTGGATCTTACGAATGCCTACTTACAGCTTGAACTAGATGAGGAGTCCAAGTCATGTTTGACTATAAATACTCATCTAGGCCTCTATCAATTTAATAGGCTACCATTTGGAGTGTCTTCCGCCCCTGCCATATTCCAAGGGGTGATGACCAGATTTTGCAAGGTATTGAAGGGGTAGTATGTTATTTGGATGACATACTAATTTCAGCACCAAATAGGCAAATTCATAATAACATATTGAATGAAGTACTCAAACGGCTAGAGAAGCAGAGTACGAGTGTCTGCTCGTAAGTGTGAGTTATTTCAAAACTCAGTGGAGTACTTAGGGTACAGAGTAGACAAAGATGGTTTACATGCGACCAAGGAAAAACTGGATGCAATCAGAAATGCATCCACTCCCAGGAGTGTCATTGAACTTCGTTCACTCTTGGGTCTTTTGAACTATTATGGGAAGTTCCTACCAAAGTTGGCTACAGTATTACATCCACTGAATGAAATTTTGAAAAAACAGGTTCATTGGAAGTGGTCAAAAGAATGCGATACAGCATTCAAGGAGTGTAAAAGCAAATTGGTAGAGAGTACCATGTTAGTTCACTATGACATATCTAAGAAGATTAAGCTAGCATGTGATGCCTCTCCGTATGGAGATGGGGCAGTGATCTCTCATGTATCATGTAGCGGGGAGGAGAGACCACTTGCTTTTGCTTCATGCACTCTCAGTGCCAGTGAGAGTAATTATGCGCAAATTAAAAGAGAAGCTTTGGCATTAATTTTTGGGGTCAAGAAGTTTCACAAATACTGTATGGTCGGAAGTTTACCATCGTTACGGACCATAAGCCCCTAACAGCAATCCTCCATCCAAAGTCCCCAGTTCCAACATTAGCTGCAGTCCGAATGCAGAGATGGGCTTTGATTTTGTCAGCATATACATATATTGAATATAGACAATCAGCTGATCACAGTAATGCTGATGCAATGTCTAGATTGCCTTCCCCATCAAAAGGTACACCCGACAGGGAAGAAGTGTTTTATTTTTCATACATTGATGAACTGCCAGTCACAGCTGAAGAGATTGGTAAAGCAACCAAACGTGACCCAGTGATGTCAAAGGTGTATGATTATATTGCAAATGGATGACCAAACCAGGTAACAGACAAAGATACACATCCATTCTTCATTCGTAGGAATGAATTATCAGTCGATAAAGATTGTATCATGTGGGGTGCAAGAGTGGTTATACCAAATAAATTCTGGTCCAAATTATTAGGAGACCTCCATGACCAGCACCTGGAAATGTGCTTGACCAAAAGTTTTGCACGCAGTTATTTATGTGGCCAGGTCTTGATAAAGATATCGAGTACATCGTGAGTCAGTATATGACACTGTAAGCAAGCAACCACCATCAGTACCATTACAGCCATGGAAATGGCCTCCCAGGTTGTGGCAAAGGCTATATATTGATTTTGCTGAGTTAGAAGGACAACAATTGTTCATTGTGACTGATAGCCATTCGAAGTGGGTTGAGGTGTTCCCAATGTGGAAAATAACAAGTAAAACATTGGACATTTTCCGAAGATTATTTTCTTCATTTGGCCTCACTGAAGAAACTGTTTCGGATAATGCACCACAATTTCATTCAGAAGAATTTGCACAATTCACGAGCAAAAATGGTGCGAAACATACCAAGGTTCCACCATACCATCCTACTTCGAATGGTGCAGCAGAGCGCACTGTACAAATTGTAAAACGTGCCCCCAAAAAACAAATGTTATATCCAAATCCAAGGAAACGACAGTTGTCACTGGATCACAAATTGGCTAATTTTTTGATTGCATATCAAAATACTCCTCATACAATACTGGGAGAACACCAGCAGAGTTGTTTCTCAAACGACAGCCACGAACCAGATTCTTGTTGTTAAAACCAAATTTGGCACAGTCCGTAGAAGAGACACAATTACGACAGAAAGAGAATCATGATAGAGGTAGAGTAAAAAGAGAGAAGTGTGAAATTAAACCAGAACGTGAGAGTGAAGAACCAACACTATAAATGGTTAAAGTGGTTACTAGGAAGAGTGGTGAAGATATGTGGTCCTCACACATATTTGGTAAAGATGTTTGATAATGGACAGGTTAGGTTTGTTCATATTGATCATATTTTACCTTCAGACATGGAAGGAGTTGAAGGTGGGAATGATTCAATTATTTCTGACTCATCAGATAGTTTTGATACACCAGTAGCAAATCCTAAATCCAATGTACTGGAAACAAATCCAGGAAAGAATCAGAATGAAAGGTTGAGTCCGAGTCAGGAAAACAAAGAGCCTGAATTCAAATGAAAAATCAAGGAAATTCCATGGAGGAAAACATTCCTCAGGATGAGCCTCGAATGAGTGCGAAATCGACATCATGTTTGGAAGATTCTGTTCGAGAGCGAAGGTATCCTTTTCGAAACAGAAAAGAAATAATAAAGTTAAATTTGTAAACATGGAAAAAAAAGTCTATATCCTGTGTTATGTATAAAAATAAAAGTTATGTCTGATGTTTGTTAAAATAACTTCTTCATTAAGGAGGGAGAAGTGTCGTGTCTGGAAGCTTGTAATGTTTGTAGCTCCACACTGTGGATGTGGACGTATTGTGTACTGCAACTGCAGAGTTAATAATAAACAGAACCAGGCTGTTCCGGAGGCTTCCGATAGAGCTGCCTGCCATGTTAGGAGCTATGTGTGCTGTGCTCTGTGAATATATCACAGAGGCGAAGAGGTTTAAGCGTGGGAGTTCCAGAGCTTAGGGCCTCAGCATCTAAAGTCACGGCTATTCACTAGTGGAGCGATTATAATCAGGGATGTTCAGGAGGGCAGAATTAGAGAACATAAACTCCAGGTTGTCAGATTAAGCACCATCAGTGATCCAGCAGTGGGATATTAGGGCCCAAATTTGGCCAGGCGTTGCTCTGTTTTATTTTTGGAGCAAATTGATTTTTCTGGAGTATCTTAAATATCCCCATTTTGCACAGTTTGCGCCAGTGTAAGTGAGTTAGTTAGGATATTTTTGGTTTAGTTTAGTTTTGTTCAAAAAGGGGCGTTATCAGCCACCTACACCCATTTTGGCCATTTAAGCCAGTTTGGACAGCTAATAGTTGCTCCAAACTAACTTAGGCCAGCGTATGTGGCCACTTGTGACCGCACAAAAAACCCTTGCGGAGAGTTAAGAATCAGCGCAGGTAGGTACTTAATGATTTGACTAAAGAATGTGAATAGGATCAAAAGTTATACAGGACTGATAAACTTAGCAAAGTTAATTTACTATACACAGAAGCATTCATGGAAGCTTAAACTACAAAAATAAAAGAAGTAGAGACAAAACATATTTACATAATTTTTTCAAAATATCCAAATAAAAAAATAGAAGTACCTCCTGCTCGTAGGAAAATATTTTCATCAACAGGGTTAAGGAAAGTATTGAGTAAGCTCATTAAAATTACTGGCTACACAGTTATCACACCCTCCCACCGCCCCACCCATCAAAACTCTCCTCCTTCACTCCCTCCCCGCACCAACCTGTTTCTTGTAGCCCTCAGCGCGGGAAGGCAGCCGGCCGGCCTGTGCGGCAGGCCACTCGGCCCGGGATAGGGGCAGGACACGTTGGATCCGACGCTGTAGGTACGCATCATCATAATCATGGGAGGAGCTACTGCGCATGCGGACAGCTGCCAGCACTCTTAAGCGCAGAGCCCTAGCTCCGCACCCCAATGGACTCGCTACCCCACGCCAAGCCCCAGGAGAGTCGGCAGAGGGGCCAGAATCCGGGGACATATTTTTGCCGCCATTTGGATCGTAGGAAGTCAGCACATCTCATGTGAGTGCGCCGAAAAAACGGGTGGGCCAAATTTGGGCCCTCCCCGAATGTTAGACCCCAGCAGGAATTGACACCTCCCAATCTTGCCTGCAGATCTGCACTGAGACTCACTTGTAAAGATCAGGCTGCGGCTGTTCACATTCAATTGTAGCATTCAAGGTGTTCATTTCCGCCTCAGTTCGCAAAGTTTTCGTATCTTGAACGGCTTGGTATGTCTGAAGGAAGGCAAGTGCATCTGTAAACATCTGCTCTCACATTCAAACTCTGAGGCACGAGTCTCGTCCAGCACTGTCCTTAACTATGTTGCTGCACAGTGTAACATTCAGTCACTTGCTCAACACTTGGGTAATCAGCTGAACACAACACAAACTGCGTGATATCTTCATATGGAAACAGTGAAAGGTGTCTTTAAAAAGTTACCTTGATGTCAAATGGTTTAAATGATACATGATCAGAATGCAAATCCAGGGTCCTTTGTATAAAATATTACTAATTGCACACTAGTTAACATAGAAACATAGAAACACAGAAAATAGGTGCAGGAGTAGGCCATTCGGCCCTTCGAGCCTGCACCGCCATTCAATAAGATCATGGCTGATCATTCCCTCAGTACCCCTTTCCTGCTTTCTCTCCATACCCCTTGATCCCCTCAGCCGTAAGGGCCATATCTAACTCCCTTTTGAATATATCCAATGAACTGGCATCAACAACTCTCTGCGGCAGGTTAACAACTTTCTGAGTGAAGAAGTTTCTCCTCATCTCAGTCCCAAATGGACTACTCCTTATCCTAAGACTGTGTCCCCTGGTTCTGGACTTTTCCAACATTAGGAACATTCTTCCCGCATCTAACCTGTCCAGTCCCGTCAGAATCTTATACGTTTCTATGAGATCCCCTCTCATCCTTCGAAACTCCAGTGAATAAAGGCCTAGTTGATCCAGTCTCTCCTCATATGACAGTCCAGCCATCCCTGGAATCAGTTTGGTGAACCTTCGCTGCACTCCCTCAATAGCAAGAACGTCCTTCCTCAGATTAGGAGACCAAAACTGAACACAATATTCCAGGTGAGGCCTCACTAAGGCCCTGTACAACTGTAGTAAGACCTCCCTGCTCCTGTACTCAAATCCCCTAGCCATGAAGGCCAACATACCATTTCCCTTCTTCACCACCTGCTGTACATGCATGCCAACTTTCAATGACTGATGAACCATGACACCCACGTCTCGTTGCACCTCCCTTTTTCTTAAACTGCCGCCATTCAGATAATATTCTGCCTTCGTGTTTTTGCCCCCAAAATAGATAACCACACATTTATCCACATTATACTGCATCTGCCATGCATTTGCCCACTCACCTCACCTAACCTGTCCAAGTCACCCTGCAGCCTCTTAGCGTCCTCCTCACATCTCACACCGCCACCCAGTTTAGTGTCATCTGCAAACTTGGAGACATTACACTCAATTCTTTCATCTAAATTGTTAATGTATACTGTAAAGAGCTAGGGTCACAGCACTGAACCCTTCGGCACTTCACTAGTCACTGCCTGCCATTCTGAAAAGGACCCGTTTATCCCGACTCTCTGCTTCCTGTCTGCCAACCAGTTCTCTATCCACGTCAGTACATTACCCCCAATAACATGCGCTTTGATTTTGCACACCAATCTCTTGTGTGGGACCTTGTCAAAAGCCTATTGAAAGTCCAAATACACTACATCCACTGGTTCTTCCTTGTCCAGTCTGCTAGTTACATCCTCAAAAAATTCCAGAAGATTTATCAAGCATGATTTCCATTTCATAAATCCATGCTGACTTGGACCGATCCTGTCACTGCTTTCCAAATGCGTCGCTATTTCATCCTTAATGATTGATTCCAACATTTTCCCCACTACTGATGTCAGGCTAACCGGTCTATAATTACCTGTTTTCTCTCTCCCTTCTTTTTTAAAAAGTGGCGTTACATGAGCTAACCTCCAGTCCATAGGAACTGATCCAGAGTCGATAGTGTTGTGTATCTGTAAAGCATGTACTCCCATGTTCCGCCACCAGGGAGCTCATCCCCTGAAGTCCCAAGGGATCCCAGCATCCCTTGGGAGCACTGTACATAAGCCGGCCCCCAAGGCCTGTTCCTCACTTTGGAGTGTCTTATTAAAGACTGAGCTCACTGTTACTTTAACCTCCCTGTGTGCAGTCTCATCTGTGTTCGGAACACAACAACTGGCAATGAGAATACGAATCCAACGCAAAGATGCAGCAAACTGTGGGCATCCTGGAGAAGTTCTCGGAGGGTGAGGACTGGGAAGCCTATGTTGAACGGCTAGACCAGTACTTTGTAGCCAACGAGCTGGACGGAGAAGGAAGCGCTGCAAAAAGGAGAGTGGTCCTCCTCACAGTCTGCGGGGCACCGACCTACAGCCTCAGGAAGAATCTTCTGGCTCCGGTGAAACCCACAGATAAGTCGTATGAGGAGCTGTGTACACTGGTTCGGGGGAAACTTAACCTGAGGGAGAGTGTGCTGATGGCGAGGTATCAGTTCTACACGTGCCAGCGATCTGAAGGTCGGGAAGTGGCGAGCTACGTCGTCGAGCTCAGGCGACTTGCAGGACAATGTGAGTTTGATGGCAACCTGGAGCAAATGCTCAGAGACTTTTTTGTACTGGGCATTGGCCACGAGACCATCCTACGAAAACTTTTGACTGTAGAGACACCGACCCTCAGTAAGGCCATTGCGATAGCACAGGCGTTTATGTTCACCAGTGATAACACCAAACAAATCTCTCAGCACACAAGTGCAAGCAATGTTCATAAATTAACTGGAACTGTGTATGCGAGCAGAAATGTACAGGGCAGAACCCACGAGTCTGCAACTGTCAGCAGGCCTCAGATGACCCAGATAACTCAGAGTCCCCAACAAAGGATGAATGCAAGCCAATTCACACCACATTGGCGTTGTGGAGGCTTCCAATCAGCCTATTCATGCCGCTTCAAAGGGTATGTTTGCAAGAGCCGTGGAACAATGGGGCACCTCCAACGAGCTTGCAAACGAGCTGCAAGCTCTGTAAAACCTGCTAACCACCAATTGGCAGAGGAAGATTGGTCCATGGTGGATCAAAGCAATTTCGATCCTCAGAGAGAGGAGGCAGATGCTGAAGTACATGGGGTGCACACATTTTCGACGAAATGTGCACCGATAATGCTAAAGGTAAAATTGAATGGCTTAACTGTCGCCATGGAACTGGACACTGGCGCTAGCCAATCCATCATGAGTAAAAAGATGTTTGAGAGACTGTGGTGCAACAAGGCATTCAGACCAGCCCTGAGCCCCATCACTGTCCTGGGCAGCGCCATGGTCGAGGTCACTTACGAGGCATAGTGCAAGAACTGCCACTCTGGATTGTTCCGGGCGATGACCCCACACTGCTTGGAAGGAGCTGGCTGGGCAAAATCCGCTGGAACTGGGATGACATCCGAGCGCTATCACGTGTTGATGAGGCCTTATGTACCCAGGTTGTTAACAAATTTCCTTCCCTTTTTGAGCCAGGCATTGGAAACTTTTCCGGGGCGAAGGTGCGGATCCACTTGGTCCCAGAGGCACGACCCATTCACTGCAAGGCGCGAGCGGTACCTCACATGATGAGAGAGAGAGTGGAAATTGAGCTGGACAGGCTGCAACACGAGGGCATCATCTCCCCAGTGGAATTCAGTGAGTGGGCCAGCCCGATTGTTCCAGTACTCAAAAGTGATGGCACGGTCAGGAGTTGCGGCGATTATAAAGTAACAATTAATCGTTTTTCTCGCTACAGGGCCAATACCCGCTACCTAAGGCAGACGACCTATTTGCGATGCTAGCAGGAGGCAAGACATTCACCAAGCTCGACCTAACTTCGGCCTACATGACGCAGGAGCTGGAGGAGTCTTCGAAGGGCCTCACCTGCATCAACACGCACAAGGGACTGTTCATCTACAACAGATGCCCGATTGGAATTCGGTCAGCTGCAGCAATCTTCCCGAGAAACATGGAGAGCCTACTCAAGTCGGTACCACACACGGTGGTCTTTCAGGACGACATATTGGTCACGGGGTTGGAAACTGCCGAGCACCTCCAAAACCTGGAGGAGGTCCTCCAGCGACTGGATCGCGTAGGGCTGCAGCTGAAGAGGTCGAAATGCGTCTTCATGGCAACAGAAGTGGAGTTTTTGGGGAGAAAGATCGCGGCGGATGGCATTCAGCCCACAGATGCCAAGACACAGAGGCTATCAGGAATACGCCCAGGCCACAGAACGTCATGGAGCTTCGGTCATTCCTGGGACTCCTCAACTATTTTGGTAACTTCCTACCGGGGTTAAGCACCCTTTTAGAGCCCCTACATGTGTCAAAGGTGAGAATTGGGTATGGGGAAAAAAACAAGTAATTGCCTTTGAGAAAGCCAGAAACATTTTATGCTCCAACAAGCTGCTTGTATTGTATAACCAGTGTAAAAGACTTGTGCTAGCATGTGACGTGTCGTCATACGGAGTCGGGAGTGTATTACAACAAGCTAACATTGCGGGGAAGTTGCAACCTGTCGCCTATGCTTCCAGGAGCTTGTCTAAGGCCGAGAGGGCCTACAGCATGATTGAGAAAGAGGCATTAGCATGTGTGTTCGGGGTAAAGAAAATGCATCAGTACCTGTTTGGCCTCAAATTTGAGCTGGACACCGATCACAAGCCCCTCACATCCCTGTTCACTGAAAACAAGGGGATAAATACTAATGCCTCAGCCCGCATACAAAGGTGGGCACTCGCACTATCAGCATATAACTCTACATCCGTCACAGGCCAGGCACCGAGAACTGTGCAGATGCTCTCAGTTGGCTACCATTGCCCACCACGGGGGTGGAAATGGCGCAGCCTGCAAACTTGTTGATGGTGGCGCAGCCCGCAGACTTGTTGATGGTCATGGAAGCGTTTGAAAATGATAAATCACCTGTCACGGCCCGCCAGATCAGGACTTGGACCAGCCAAGATCCTCTGCTGTCCCGAGTAAAAAACTGTGTACTGCATGGGAGCTGGGCCAGCATCCCCGTTGAAATGCAAGAGCCAATCAAGCCATTTCCAGTGGCGAAAGGACGAGCATGTTGTGGGGTAACCGCGTAGTGCTATCAAAAAAGGGCAGGGAGACGTTCATCTCAGATCTCCACAGCACACACCCGAGTATAATAATGATGAAAGCAATAGCCAGATCCCATGTGTGGTGGCCCAGTATCGACTCTGACTTAGAGCCCTGTGTATGGCAATGCAGCGAATGTGCTCAGTTGAGCAACGCGCCCAGAGAGGCACCACTAAGTCTGTGGTCCTGGCCCTCCAGACCATGGTCGAGGATCCATGTCGACTATGCGGGCCCGTTTCTCGGTAAAATGCTCCTGGTGGTGGTGGATGCTTTTTCAAAATGGATTGAATGTGAAATAATGTCGGGAAGCACCGGCACCGCCACCATTGAAAGCCTGAGGGCCATGTTTGCCACCCACGGCCTGCCTGACATACTGGTCAGTGACAATGGGCCATGTTTCATCAGTGCCGAATTTAAAGAATTCATGATCCGCAATGGGATCAAACATGTCACCTCGGCCACATTTAAACCAGCCTCCAATGGGCAGGCAGAGCGGACAGTACAAACCATCAAACAGAGCCTTAAAAGAGTCTCAGAAGGCTCACTCAAAACCCGCCTGTCCCGAGTACTGCTCAGCTACCGCGCGAGACCCCACTCGCTCACAGGGGTGCCCCCGGCTGAACTACTCATGAAAAGGACACTTAAAACCAGACTCTCGCTGGTTCACCCGAACTTGCATGATCAGGTAGAGAGCAGGCAGCAACAAAATGTAAATGATGGTCGCGCCACTGTGTCATGGGAAATTGATCTGAATGACCCTGTGTATGTGCTAAACTATGGACATGGTCCCAAGTGGATCGCGGGCATGGTGATAGCTAAAGAAGGGAGTAGATTGTTTGTAGTCAAACTAGACAATGGACAAATTTGCAAAAAGCACCTGGACGAAATGAGGCTGCGGTTCACAGACTGCCCTGAACAACCCACAGCAGACACCACCTTTTTCGAGCCCACAACACACACCCAAAGGATCAACGACACCACGCCGGACCAGGAAATCGAACCCATCACGCCCAACAGCCCAGCAAGGCCAGGCTCACCTAGCAGCCCTGCAGGGGCAACAACACACCAGCCCAGCGAGGGCACAGCCAACACACCAGAACAGACATTTGTACCGAGGCGGTCGACCAGGGAAAGAAAGGCTCCCGACCGCCTCACCTTGTAAATAGTTTTCACTTTGACTTTGGGGGGGCGGGGGGAGTGATGTTGTGGATCTGTAAAGCATGTACTCCCATGTTCCATCACCAGGGAACTCATCCCCTGAATCCCAAGGGATCCCAGCATCCCTTGGGAGCACTGTATATAAGCCGGTCCCTAAGGCCTGTCCCTCACTCTGGAGTGTCTTATTAAAGACTGAGGTCACTGTTACTTTAATCTCCCTGTGTGCAGCCTCATTTGTGTTAGGAACACAATAGAAAGACTATTGGAAAATGACCACCAATGCATCCACTATTTCTAGGGCCACTTCCCTAAGTACTCTGGGATGCAGACCTTCAGGCCCCGGGGAGTTATCGGCCTTCAATCCCATCAATTTCCCTAACACAATTTCCCACCTAATAAGGATATCCTTCAGTTCCTCCTTCTCACTAGACCCACTGTCCCCTAGTACATTCGGAAGGTTATTTGTGTCTTCCTTCGTGAAGACAGAACCAAAGTATTTGTTCAATGGGTCTGCCATTTCTTTGTTCCTCATTATAAATTCGCCTGAATTCGACTGCAAGGGACCTACGTTTATCTTCACTAATCTTTTTCTCTTCACATATCTATAGAAGCTTTTGCTGACAGTTTTTATGTTCCCTGCAAGCTTCCTCTCATACTCTATTTTCCCCCTCTTAATTTAACCCTTAGTCCCCCTGTGTTGAATTCTAAATTTCTCCCAGTCCTCAGGTTTGTTGCTTTTTCTAGCCAATTTATATGCCTTTTCCTTGGATTTAACACTATCCTTAATTTCCCTTGTTAACCACGGTTGAGTCACCTTCTCCGTTTTATTTTTACTCCAGACAGGGATATACAGTTGCTGAAGTTCATCCATGTGATCTTTAAATGTTTGCCATTGCTTATCCACCGTCAACCCTTTAACTATCTTTTGCCAGTCGATTCTAGCCAATTCACACCTCATACCGTCGATGTTACTTTTCCTTAAGTTCAGGACCCTAGTTTCCGAATTAACTGTGTCACTCTCCATCTTAATAAAGAATTCTACCATATTATGGTCACTCTTCCCCAAGGGGCCTCGCACAACAAGATTGCTAATTAGTCCCTTCTCCTTACACATCACCCAATCTAGGATGGCCAGCTCTCTCGTTGGTTCCTCAACATATTGGTCTCGAAAACCATCCCGAATACACTCCAGGAAATCCTCCTCCACCGTACTGATACCAGTTTGGTTAGCCCAATCAATATGTAGATTAAAGTCGCCCATGATAACTGCTGAATCTTTATTGCACACATCCCTTATTTCACATCTCTCAACATTACTAATGTGAAACTTTAATGGTCAACATCAGAAAAACTTAGCCCAAAACCACATTTTCTGCTCTTAAACCAGCAGAATGTCAGATAGTCTGAGCACTGAAATGGGACGGAGAATGAGCCAAAGTCATACATCAGTGATCATAAGAAGCAATAAAATGCCGTAGTTTGAAATCCAGCAGTCCAAATTCAGCAAGTTCCTTATTCGCTTCACTGAACATTAACAAAGCTGAGGCAAATACTTCTGCAGAAAACAACTTGAAATTTTCATTACCAAAAAAAAGGTTATTTGAAAGTACAGGTTTTAATCAGAGGTTTGAGACAAGTAGATATAGTGTTAAGTTTTAGTATTATGGCACTCATTCAAAATATGACAGAAGGTAACACTACCGCCAGGCTCCAGGAGGTAATATTTACTAACTGAGAATGGGCTGATACACATATGCTTGTGTATGTTTTATGTGCAGTTCCTCCCTGCCTGTACAATGAACGAAATAATGAAAAATTGCTGCTGAACAATCTCAGCTGTTTTTGAGGAGCACAGATGCCAATAAGCAAGGATTGAGAGCAGAGAGGCTGAGTCGAGTCTCCTCTCTCTCGTAGCATGAGCCTTTTGCTCTTGCTTACTCGCGTGTGCAAGTGGCAAGTGTGGACAGGATTAGGCTCAACTGTGACGCTCCCACAGTTGAGCCTAATCCTGCTCTGTCTTCATATTTTTTAAGCATTACTCTGCACAGATCAGACAGCAGGGAGGTGGACAACAGCCAAGTGACTAATATTAAAAGAGTGGATTTTAAATATTGAAATGGGAGACACATTTCAGGCACAGCAGGAATGTGGCTGCTCGGTCTGTTACCTTGGTACTTGACTCGCCGTCCAGGCTAGCTGTGGTAACAAAACATGTTCCATCCTCACTGCTCGAAGACAAGAAGACCATGTCACAGGGAAACGTTTCATTCTCCCTGGTCATCACAATGTCTCCAACCTGCAGGAATATCACAAACATTATAAAAAGCAACAGCCCCTCAACCTCCGCTCCCTTTAACCCGCTCGCCCCACCCCAACCCCCCTTGTTTTAACCCCCTCGTCCCCTCTAACCCCCCCCCTCACTCTAACCTGCCCCCTCTAACCACCCGCCCAACCACTGCAGATTTCTCACATTTACTTACCTGCAGTTTTCTGCTCTGTTTTTGAACCACTTTGCTGTCCTGGATGACGTGAACAGGACATTTATTCACTGCGTTATCTGCTTTATGCCGAAGCCAATCCTCATAACCCTGCAGATGGACAGTGAGCAGCATTTGTTATAGAGCAAACATCACTGACTGAATCACTGCAACAACACAATCTCTCAGTACCCTGTGTAAAGCCCAGAATTTGAACTTGGATTATTAACTGATCAAATCAGAATATAGTCAGGCAACGGTAGCATAGTGGTTATGGGTCCAAATTTGCCCGGAAGTTGCTACGGTTTTTTTGAAGCAACTTGATTTTTTTTTGGAGTATCTTAAAAATTGCAATTCTGTCCATTTAATTTGCTCCAGTGTGAGTTAGTTAGATTTTTTTTAGTTTTGTTTTTTTTCCAAAAGGGGGCGTTAACAGCCACTTATGCCTGCTTTGGCCATTTAAGCACGTTTAGACAGCTAAAAGTTACTCCAAACTAACTTAGGCCAGTGTGGCCGAAAAACTTGCGGTGAGCTAAGAAATCAGCGCAGGTAAGTACATTTAAAGCACCAAGCACGAAACAAAGCATAAAAATAAGCATTCAATAATAAAAAATACAAGGAAGCTGAGAAGTCCTGCACCTAGCACCAAGACTGACAAAGCAGTAAACAACTAGATTAAAAATGGATTGGTAAACTAGCAAATACATTATAGCAAGTCTTGTAAATGAGTTTCAGCCAAACTACTTTACAGAATTCCTTTTGAAAGCAGAAGAAGAGTAAACTTGAATGTAAATCAACCAACAATTTAGGACCACATAATCAACAAACAAACACAAAATAGAAGTCCGACCTTCAGCAAAGCTTTACTGCAGAAAAACACTAGCAGCTGGTCGCCGATGAGGGGGCTAGGGGCGGTAAGACGCACACCGGGAGGCTAGGCTCAACGCAGCATCGGTAAAGCGGGGCGGGTGGGGGGGGGGGGTAAAGGCTGAACGCGGCAGGGAAAGCCGATGAGGGAACCCATTCGGCCAGGGCTAGGGGCGGCGTGCTTCGGGCCCCTCCCACACAGCCTGCAGAGATTGTGGGGGGCGAGGAGCTACTGCACATGCGCGCACACTCTAGCGCGCACATGCAGAGGTCCCGGCACTGTTTTCAGCACTGGGACCTGGCTCTGCCCCCCACTGCTTGAGGTGCGCCACGCCAAGGCCTGCGACATTCCAAGGAGCAGGGAGAATTCCTAGGTAAGTTTTTGGCACTGTTTTTAGTGTAGAAAGTCGGCGCACCTCCGGGGGGAGCAAACTTGGGCCCTATGTTACTGAGGCTTGGACTAATAATCCGGAGACGCGAGTACAAATCCCACCACGGCAGCTGGGAAATTTAAATTCAGTTAATTAAATAAATCTGGAATAAAAAGCGAGCATGGTGACCATGAAACTATTGGATTGTTGTTAAAAATCCATCTGGATCACTAATGTCATTGAGGGAACCCTGTCCTTACCTAGTCAGGCCTATATGGGACCCCAGACCTACAGCAATGTGGTTGACTCATAATTGACCTCTGAACTAGCCTAGCAAGCCACTCGTATTGCAACAAACCGCTATGAGAAACAATAATAATAATAAAACCGGACGGAGCACTCGGCATCGACCTCGGCACTAGCTTCAGACATAACAACAGCACACCCAGCCCAGTCGACCCTGCAAAGTCCTCCTCACCAACATCTGGAGACTTGTGCCAAAAGTGGGAAAGCAGACTAGTCAAGCAACAACGTGATATAGTCACACTCACAGAATCATACATTTCAGCCAATGTTCCAGACTCCTCCACCACCATTTCTGGGTATGTCCTGTCCCATCAGCAGGACGGATCCACCAGGGATGGCAGCACAGTGGTATACAGTCAGGAGGTAGTGGCCCTGGGAGACCTCAACATAGATTCCGGACCCCATGATGCCTTCAGGTCAAGCATGGGCAAGGAAACCTCCTACTGATTACCACCTACTGCCCTCCCTCAGCTGATGAACACATGGAAGAAGTACGGAGAGTATATCATCACTACTGACCGAGCCCTGAAGGACATAGCTGCCAGACTAGGCCTGCAGCAGGTGGTGAGAAGACCAACACGAGGGAAAAACCTACTTGACCCCGTCCTCACCAATCTACCAGTCACAGATGCATCTGTCCATGACAGCATTGGTAGCAGTGACCACCGCACACAATCATTGTAGAGATGAAGTCCCCTCATCACACCGAAGACACCCTCCATCGTGTTGTGTGGCACTACCACTGTGCTAAATGGGATAGGTTCAGAACAGTTCTAGCAGCTCAAAATTAGGAATCCATGAGGCACTGTGGGCCATCAACAGCAGCAGAATGGTATTCCACCACAATCTATACTTCATGGCCCAGCATATCCCTCACTCTACCTCTACCAGAAACATAGAAAATAGGTGCAGGAGTAGGCCATTCGGCCCATCGAGCCGGCACCACCATTCAATATGATCATGGCTAATCTGGCAACTTCAGTACCTCTTTTCCTGCTTTCTCTCCATACCCCTTGATCCCTTTAGCCATAAGGGCCACATCGAACTCACTTTTGAATATATCCAACGAACTGGCCTCAACAACTTTCTGTGGTAGAGAATTTCACAGGTTCACAATTCTCTGAGTGAAGACGTTTCTCCTCATCTCGGTCCTAAATGGCTTACCCCTTATCCTTAGACTGTGACCCTTGGTTCTTGACTTCCCCAACATCGGGAACATTGTTCCTGCATCATTCTTCTAAATTCCAGTGAATATAAACCTAGTCGATCCAGTCTTTCTTCAGTCCTGCCATCCCAGGAATCAGTCTGGTAAACCTTCGCTGCACTCCCTCAATAGCAAGAATGTCCTTCCTCAGATTAGGAGACCAAAACTGTATACAATATTCAAGGTGTGGCCTCACCAAGGCCCTGTACAACTGCAGCAAGACCTCCCCTGCTCCGAGACTCAAATCCCCTAGCTATGAAGGCCAACATGCTATTTGCCTTCTTAACCGCCTGCTGTACCTGCATGCCAACTTTCAATGGCTGATGTACCATGACACCCAGGTCTCGTTGTACCTCCCCTTTGTCTAATCTGTCACCATTCAGATAATATTCTGCCTCCCTGTTTTTGCCACCAAAGTGGATAACCTCACGTTTCTCCACATTATACTGCATCTGCCATGCATTTGCCCACTCACCTAACATGTCCAAGTCATCCTGCAGCCTCTTAGCATCCTCTTCACAGCTCACACTGCAACCCAGCTTAGTGTAATCTCCAAACTTGGAGATATTACGTTCAATTCCTTCATCCAAATCATTGATGTATATTGTAAATAGCTGGTGGCCCAGCACTGAACCTTGCGGTACACCTCTATTCACTGCCTGCCATTCTGAAAAGGACCCATTTATTCATACTCTTTCCTTCCTGTCTGCCAACCAGTTCTCTATCCACATTACCCCAATACCATGTGCTTTAATTTTGCACACTAATCTCTTGTGTGGGACCTTGTAAAAAGCCTTTTGAAAGTCCAAATACATCACATCCGCTGGTTCTCCCTTGTCCACTCTACTAGTTACACCCTCAAAAAATTCTAGAAGATTTGTTAAGCATGATTTCCCTTTCATAAATCCATGCTGACTTAGACCGATCCTGTCACTGTTTTCCAAATGCGCTGCTATTACATCTTTAATAATTGATTCCAATATTTTCCCCACTACCGATGTCAGGCTAACCGGTCTAGAATTCAGTTTTCTCTCTCCCTCCTTTTTTAAAAAAGTGGGGTTACGTTAGCTACCCTCCAATCCATAGCAACTGATCAAGAGTCTATAGAATGTTGGAAAATGAACACCAATGCGTCCACTATTTCTAGGGCCACTTCCTTAAGTACTCTGAGATGAAGACTATCAGGCTCTGGGGATTTATCGGCCTTCAATCCCATTAAGTTCCCTAACACAATTTCCTGACTAATGAGGATTCCCTTCAGTTCCTCCTTCTCGCTAGATGCTCGGTCCCCTAGTATTTCCAGAAGGTTATATGTGTCTTCCTGAGGTGAAGACAGAACCAAAATATTTGTTCAATTGGTCTTCCATTTCTTTGTTCCCCATTATAAATTCACCTGATTCTGACTGCAAGGGACCGACATTTATCTTCACAAATTGTTTTCTCTTCACATATCTATAGAAGCTTTTGCAGTCCATTTTTATGTTCCCTGCAAGCTTACTCTTATACTCTATTTTCCCCCTCCTAACCTTTTGTCCTCCTCCGCTGAATTCTAAGTTTCTCCCAGTCCTCAGGTTTGCTGCTTTTTCTGGCCAATTTATATGCCTCTTCCTTGGATTTAACACTATCCCTAATTTCCCTTGTTAATCACGGTTGAGCCACCTTCCCTGTTTTATTTTTACGCCAGACAGGGATGTACAATTGTTGAAGTTCATCCATGTGATCTTTAAATGTCTGCCATTGCCTATCCACTGTCAACCCTTTAAGTATCATTCGCCAATCTATCCTAGCCAATTCACATCTCATACCATCAAAGTTACCTTTGGGGTAGCATTGCTGGTTAAAGAGGAGATTAATGCAATAGTTAGTGAGGACATTAGCTTGGATGATGTGGAATCTATATGGGTAGAGCTGCAGAACACCAAAGGGAAAAAAACATTAGTAGGAGTTGTGTACAGACCTCCAAACAGTAGTACTGATGTTGGGGAGGGCATCAAACAGGAAATTAGGGTGCATGCAATAAAGGTGCAGCAGTTATCATGGGTGACTTTAATATGCATATAGATTGGGCTAACCAAACTGGAAGCAATACGGTGGAGGAGGATTTCCTGGAGTGCATAAGGGATGGTTTTCTCGACCAATATGTCGAGGAACCAACTAGGTGGGAGGCCATCTTAGACTGGGTGTTGTGTCATGAGAGAGGATTAATTAGCAATCTCGTTGTGCAAGGCCCCTTGGGGAAGAGTGACCATAATATGGTGGAATTCAACATTAGGATGGAGAATGAAATAGTTAATTCAGAGACCATGGTCCAGAACTTAAAGAAGAGTAACTTTGAAGGTATGAGGCGTGAATTGGCTAGGATAGATTGGCGAATGATACTTAAGGGGTTGACTGTGGATGGGCAATGGCAGACATTTAGAACTACCACAATTGTACATCCCTGTCTGGCGTAAAAATAAAAAAGGGAAGGTGGCTCAACCGTGGCTATCAAGGGAAATCAGGGATAGTATTAAAGCCAAGGCAGTGGCATACAAATTGGCCAGAAATAGCAGCGAACCCGGAGACTGGGAGAAATTTAGAACTTAGCAGAGGAGGACAAAGGGTTTGATTAGGGCAGGGAAAATAGAGTACGAGAGGAAGCTTGCAGGGAACATTAAGACGGACTGCAAAAGTTTCTATAGATATGTAAAGAGAAAAAGGTTAGTAAAGATAAACGTAGGTCCCCTGCAGTCAGAATCAAGGGAAGTCATAATGGGGAACAAAGAAATGGCAGACCAATTGAACAAGTACTTTGGTTCGGTATTCACTAAGGAGGACACAAACAACCTTCCGCATATAAAAGGGTCTAGTCAGGAGGAGGAACTGAGGGAAATCCTTATTAGTCGGGAAATTGTGTTGGGGAAATTGATGGGATTGAAGGCCGATAAACCCCCAGGGCCTGATGGTCTGCATCCCAGAGTACTTAAGGAGGTGGCCTTGGAAATAGCAGATGCATTGACAGTCATTTTCCAACATTTCATAGACTCTGGATCAGTTCCTATGGAGTGGAGGGTAGCCAATGTAACCCCAGTTTTTAAAAAAAGGAGGGAGAGAGAAAACAGGGAATTATAGACCGGTCAGCCTGACATCGTTAGAGGGTAAAATGATGGAATCAATTATTAAGGATGTCACAGCAGCGCATTTGGAGAGAATTGACATGATCGGTCCAAGTCAGCATGGATTTGTGAAAGGGAAATCACGCTTGACAAATCTTCTGGAATTTTTTGAGGATGTTTCCAGTAGAGTGGACAAGGAAGAACCAGTTGATGTAGTGTATTTGGACTTTCAGAAGGCTTTCGACAAGGTCCCACTCAAGAGATTAATGTGCAAAGTTAAAGCACATGGGATTGGGGGTAGTGTGCTGACATGGATTGAGAACTGGTTGGCAGACAGGAAGCAAAGAGTAGGAGTAAATGGGTACTTTTCAGAATGGCAGGCAGTGACTAGCGGGGTTCTGTGCTGGGACCCCAGCTGTTTACATTGTACATTAATGATTTAGACGAGGAGATTAAATGTAGTATCTCCAAATTTGTGGATGACATAAGTTGGGTGGCAGTGTGAGCTGCGAGGAGGATGCTTTGAGGCTGCAGAGTGACTTGGATAGGTTAAGTGAGTGGGCAAATGCATGGCAGATGAAGTATAATGTGGATAAATGTGAGGTTATCCACTTTGGTGGTAAAAACAGAGAGTCAGACTATTATCTGAACGGTGACAGATTAGGAAAATGGGAGGTGCAACGAGACCTGGGTGTCATGGTACATCAGTCATTGAAGGTTGGCATGCAGGTACAGCAGGCAGTTAAGAAAGCAAATGGCATGTTGGCCTTCATAGCGAGGGGATTTGAGTACAGGGGCAGGGAAGTGTCACTACAGTTGTACAGGGGCTTGGTGAGGCCACACCTAGAGTATTGTGTACAGTTTTGGTCTCCTAACTTGAGGAAGGACATTCTTGCTATTGAGGGAGTGCAGCGAAGGTTCACCAGACTGATTCCCGGGATGGCGGGACTGACATATCAAGAACGACTGGATCAACTGGGCTTGTATTCACTGGAGTTCAGAAGAATGAGAGGGGATCTCATAGAAACATTTAAAATTCTGATGGGTTTAGACAGGTTAGATGCAGGAAGAATGTTCCCAGTGTTGGGGAAGTCCAGAACCAGGGGTCACAGTCTAAGGATAAGGGGTAAGCCATTTAGGACTGAGATGAGGAGAAACTTCTTCACCCAGAGAGTGGTGAACCTGTGGAATTCTCTACCACAGAAAGTTGTTGAGGCCAATTCACTAAATATATTCAAAAAGGAGTTAGATGTAGTCCTAGGGGGATCAAGAGGTATGGCGAGAAAGCAGGAATGGGGTACTGAAGTTGCATGTTCAGCCATGAACTCATTGAATGGCGGTGCAGGCTCGAAGGACCAAATGGCCTACTCCTGCAATTATTTTCTATGTTTCAGTTCAGGTCCCGTCTCTGAATTAACTGTGTCACTCTCCATCATAATGAAGAATTATACCATATTATGGTCACTCTTCCCCAAGGGGCCTCACACAACAAGATTGCTAATTAATCCTCATTATACAAGACCCAGTCTAGGATGGCCTGCTCTCTAGTTGGTTCCTCGACATATTGGTCTAGTAAACCATCCCTTATACACTCCAGGAAATCCTCCTCCACCGTGTTGCTACCAGTTTGGTTAGCCTAATCTATATGTAGATTAAAGTCACACATGATAACTGCTGTATCTTTATTGCACGCATCTCCAATTTCCTGTTTGATGCCATCGCCAACCTCACTACCACCGTTTGGTAGTCTGTACACAACGCTCACTTGCGTTTTCTGCCCTTTGGTGTTCCGCAGCTGTACCCATACAGATCCAAGCTAATGTCTTTCCTTACCATTGCGTTAATTTCTCTTTAGCCAGCAACGCTACCTCACCTCTTTTTCCTTTCTGTCTATCCTTACTGAATATTGAATACCCCTGGATGTTGAGCTCCCAGCCTTGGTCACCCTGGAGCCATGTCTCCGTAATCCCAATTATATCATATCAGTTAACAACTGTCTGCACATTTAATTCATCTCACTTATTACGAATGCTCCTCGCATTGAGACACAGAACCTTCAGGCTTGTATTTCTAACACTCTTTGTCCTTTTCGAATTATGTTGTAATGTGGCCCTTTTTGATTTTTGCCTTTGATTTCTCTGCCCTCCACCTTTCCTTATCTCTTTTCTACCTTTTTCTTCTGCGCCCATTTTACTTCCATCTGTCTCCCTGTATAGATTCCCACCCCCCTGCCATATTAGTGTAAACCCTCCCCAACAGCACTAGCAAACACCCCCTCCTAGGATATTGGTTCTGGTCCTGCCCAGGTGCAGACCGTCCAGTTTGCACTGGTCCCAACTCCCCCAGAGCTGGTTTCAATCTCCCAGGAATTTGAATCCCTCCCTCTTGCACCATTCAAGCCACGTATTCATCTTAACTATCCTGTTATTTCTACTCTGACTAGCACGTGGCACTAGTAGCAATCCTGAGAGTACTACCTTTTGAGGTCCTACTTTTTAAATTGAACTCCTAGCTCCCTAATTTCAGCTTGTAGGACCTCATCCCATTTTTTACCTATACAGCACCACGACAGCTAGCTGTTCACCCTTCCCCTCCAAAATGCCCTGCAGCCGCTCCAAGACATCCTTGACTCTTGCACCAGGGAGGCAACATACCATCCTGGAGTCTCGATTACGGCCGCAGAAACACTTATCTATTACTCTTACAATAGAATCCCCTACCACTATAGCTCTCCCACTCTTTTTCCTGCTCTCCTATGCAGCAGAGCCACCCATGCTGCCATGAACTTGGCTGCTGCTGCGTCCCCTGATGAGTCATCTCCTCTAACAGTACCCAAAACGGTGTATCTGTTTTGGAGGGAAATGACCGTAGAGGACCCCTGCACTACCTTCCTTCCACTGCTCTGCCTGATGGTCACCCATTCCCTATCTGCCTGAGTAACCTTTACTTGCGATGTGACCAACTCACTAAACATGCTATTCAACATCCTCAGCATCGCGGATGCTCCAGAGTGAATCCATGCGCAGCTCCAGTGCCGCAATGCGGTCTGTCAGGAGCTGCAGCTGGATATACTTCCTGCACGCATAGTATTCAGGGACACCGGAAGCGGCCAAGTTCACACATAGCACAGAAGGAGCATAACATGGGTCTAAGCTCTCCTGCCATGACTTAACCCCTGAATTAATTTAATTTGGCAACAATGACAAGGTGTCTTACTGCTCAGGAAATAAAAAGAAAAAGAAAAAGATTAAATACCCACCAATCCACCAGCCAATCACTTACCTGCTTGGCTGTGATGTCACACTTCGATTTCTTTTTACTTCTTTGTTTATTTGTCCCCTGCACCAGCTGGCCTCCTCCGATCTGCCGCAGCAAGTCAGGGGACAAACCCTGCTTCACTGAAGAGTGTCGAAGAGCATGCCAGATGCCAACCTAGGGAAGCTGCAACACAGGACTGCGTGCATGCGAAAAAGCAGAAGCAGCATACTATCGACAGGGTTCAGCGATCCCACAATCAACGGATCAGATCAAAGCTCTGCGGTCCTGCCACATCCAGTCATGAATGGTGGACCATTAAACAACTAATGGGAGAAGGAGGCTTCGTGAATATCCCCATCCTCAATGATGGCTGAGCCCAGCATGTAAACGACAAGGCAGAAACATTTGCAACCATCTTCAACCAGAAGTGCCGAGTGGATGTTCCATTTCGGCATTCTCCAGAGGTCCCCACCATCACAGAAGCCAGTCTTCAGGTAATTCGATTCACTCCAAGTGATATCAAGAAATGGCTGGGTGCATTGGATACAGCAACGGCTCTGAAGACTTGTGGTCCAGAACTAGCTATGCCTCTAACCAAGCTGTTCCTGGCATCTAGCCGACAATGTGGAAAACTGCCCAGGTATCTCCTGTCCACAAAAAGCAGGACAAATCTAATCCGTCCAATTACCGCCCCATAAGTCTGCTCTCAATCATCAGCAAAGTCACGGAAGGTGTCGTCAACAGAGCTATCAAACAGCACTTACTCACCACTAACCTGCTCACCGATGCCCAGTTTGAGTTCTGCCAGGACCACTTGGCTCCAGTCCTCATTACATCTTTGGTCCAAACATTAACAAAAGAGCTGAATTCCAGAGGTGAGGGGAGAGTGACTGCCCTGGACATCAAGACAGCATTTAACTGAATGTGGCATCAAGGAGCCCGAGTAAAACTGAAGTCAATGGGAATCAGGGGGAAACTCTCCACTGGCTGTGGTCATACCTAGCACAAAGGAACATGGTTGTGGTGGTTGGAGGTCAATCATCTCAGCCCCAGGATATTGCTGCAGGAGTTCCTCAGGACAGTGTCCCAGGCCCAACCATCTTCAGCTGCTTCATGAATGACCAACCCTCCATCATCGGGTCAGAAGTGGCAGTCCATGCCCACATGCAGCAAGACCTGGATGACATTCAGGCTTGGGATGATAAGTGGCAAGTAACATTCGCACCACAACGTGCCAGGCAATGACTATAGAAACATAGAAATTTACAGTGCAGAAGGAGACCATTTCGGCCCATCGTGTCCATGCGGGCCGATAAAGAGCCGCAAGGCCCTCTGTCAGCAGCTCTCAAGGTTACATATAAACCTATGAACAATGAACAATGGCGGAAAGTTAAAGAGCACCCAGCCCAACCAGTCCACCCCACAAAACTGCGACACCCCTTATACTGAAACATTCTACACTCCACCCCAACCGGAGCCATGTGATCTCCTGGGAGAGGCAAAAAACAGATAAAAACTCAGGCTAATTTGGGGGGAAAAAATCTGGGAAAATTCCTCTCTGACCCATCCAGGTAATCAAAATTAGTCCAGACTACCCTGGCCGTATTTGATTCCCTGCAGTACTTATCGTCATATCTGCGCGGCCAACAAGAGGTTATCCAGTCTAATCCCAATTACAAGCTCCAGGTCCATAACCCTGCAGGTTACGGCACTTTAAGTGCCCATCCAACCATCTCTTAAAAGTGGTGAGAGATCCATCACTCTTCCAGGCAGTGAGTTCCCCATAACCCTCTGCGTGAAGAACCGCCCCCCCCCCCGCCATCAAATCCCATCTGAACTTTCCACCAACCACCTTAAAATGATGCCCCCTCATAATAGACCCCTCCACCAATGAAAATAGGCCCTTGCTGTCCATTATATTCAGGCCCCTCAATATTTTTCACACCTCAAGAGGTCTCCTCTCAACCCCCTCTGTTCCAATGAGAACAAATGCAGCCTATCCAACCTGTCCTCACAACTAAGATTCTCCATTCCAGGCAGCATCCTAGTAAATCTCCTCTGCACCCTCTCTAGTGCAATCACGTCCTTCCTATACTACGGCAACCAGAACTGCACGCAGTACTCCAAGCTGTGGCCTAACCAGTGTATTAGTGCCATTTGCCTCAGGCAGTCGACAGGGATAAGCAGCGAGGGTGCACGTTGTGCGGACCGTAATGCATTAATGCAGGCTGAGCGGCCCCCGGCCTGCGAGCACCATCAGAGCAGGCCAGGGAACGGAAGGAGCAGCGTGACGGCATACCACTCCAAGGAGCAGCACGTGCGGGAGCAGGAGAGCAATGGCAATGAAGAGGGACATTACCAAGATCCAGGCCGGTGATTGGAGTGTGGGCAAGTACAGCAGGAGCGGCGAGGTCGGGGCGAAGGAGCGATGAGAGATTGCAGAGCGACGTGATCAGGGCCCAGGCGAGGCACGAGTTCGGGGCCCAGAAGAGGCGAGGGCCCAGGGGCAGCACGCCGACCAGCCCACACTGCGATATGTGTGCGCACTAGGTCCGTGCAGCAGAGCTGGTCTCCAGTCATCTTGGTTAATCCTTGCCACTGAACCAAGACCTAAATCTGTCAAGCCCGTGTGGTGGCTGGTGTGCAACTGCCACCACACGTTAAAAAAAATCCGTGCACAGGCATCTTCCACCCTTCAAGATTTAGGTCGGGACCTGAAATTTTAGGTCCTTCATTGAAACACCTGTGAACTTTTTGACGTGGAAGCAAGTCATCCTTGATTCGAGGGACTGCCTATGATGATGATGGTATTATACAATTTAAGTATAACCTCCCTGCTCTTATATTCTATGCCTTGGCCAATAAAGGCAAGCATTCTGTATGCCTTCTCAACCACCTTATCAACCTGGCCTTCTACTTTCAGGGATCTGTGGACAAGCACTCCAAGGTCTCTTTGTTCATCTACACTATTAAGTGGCCTACCGCTTAATGTGTATGCCCTTTCCTTATTAGCCCTCCCAAAGTGCATTACCTCATACTTCTCCGAATTAAATTCCATTTGCCTCTGTTCTGCCCACCTGACCAGTAGATTGATATCCTCCTGCAGCTCATGAATTTCCGTCTCATTATCAACCACATAGCCAATTTTAGTGTCATCAGCAAACTTCTTAATCATGCTCCCTATATTCAAATCTAAATTGTTGATATACACCACAAAAAGCAAGGGACCCAGTACTTAGCCCTGTGGAGCCCCACTGGAAACATTCTTCCAGTCACAAAAACATCCATCAACCATTACCCTAAGCCAATTTTGGATCCAACTTGCCAATTTTGGATCCCATGAGCTTTAACCTTCATAACCAGTCTACCATGTGGGACCTTATCAATAGCTTTGCTAAAGTCCATATGCACTACATCATACGATCTACCCTCATCGACCCTCTTGGTTACCTCCTCAAAAAATTCAATCAGGTTAGTCAAACACAATCTTCCCTTCATAAATCCGTGCTGACTGGCGCTCATTAATCCTTGTTTTTCAAAATGTAGATTTATCCTATTTTTCAGGATTTTTTCCAATAATTTTCCCACCACTGAGGTTAGGCTGACAGGCCTGTAATTACTCGGCCTATCCCTTTTTCCCTTCTTAAACAAGGGTACCACATTAGCAATCCTCCAATCCTCTGGCACCATGCCAAAATACAAAGAGGACTGGAAAATGATGGTCAAGGCCTCTGCTATTTCCTCTTTTACTTTGCTCAACAGCCTGGGATGCATTTCATCTGGACCTGGGGAGATATCTACTTTTAAAGCTGCTAAACCCCTTAACATTTCCTCTCTTACTATATTTATTTCACCCAGAATATCACACTCCTCCTCGATAGCAGTATCTGTATTGCCCCTTTCCTTAGTGAAAACAGATGCAAAGTATTCATGAAGAACCTTACCAACATCTTCTGCCTCCACACAAAGATTACCCTCATGGTCTCTAATAGGCCCTACCCTTTCTTTAATTACCCTTTTACTCTTAATATATTTATAGAACATCTTTGGGTTTTCCTTAATTTTACCAGCCAAAAATTTCTCGTGCTCTCTTTTAGCACGCCCAATATCCTTTTTAATTTTAGAAACATAGAAACATAGAAAATAGGTGCAGGAGTAGGCCATTCGGTCCTTGGAGCCTGCACCATCATTCAATAAGATCATGGCTGATCATTCATCTCGGTACCCTTTTCCTGCTTTCTCTCCATACCCCTTGATCCCTATAGCCGTAAGGGCCATATCTAACTCCCTTTTGCCTCTTAACTTTCTATATTCCTCCAAAGATTCTATAGTATTTAGTTGTCAGTATATAACATAAGCTTCCCTTTTTTTCTTTATCCTCCCCTGTAAGTCCCTAGACATCCAAGGGGCTCTAGAATTGCTATTCCCACCCTTTTTCTTTAAGGGCACATGCTTGGCCTGAGCCTTCTGGATTTCCTCCTTGAATGCCTCCCACTGTTCCGACACTGATTTACCCACAAGTAGCTGTTTCCAGTCCTGTGGCAAAATCACTCCTCAACTTTGCAAAATTAGCGTTTCCCAATTTGGGACTTTTATTCCAGGCCTACCCTTGTCCTTATCCATAACTAACTTGAATCTGACTGAATTATGGTCACTGGCACCCAAGTGCTCCCCCACTAATACCCCTTCAACCTGCCCAGCTTCATTCCCGAAAACTAAATCCAAAACCGCCCCCTCTCATGTTGAGCTTGTTGCACACTGACTAAAAAAGTTCTCTTGAATGCATTTTAAGAATTCCGCACCCTTCACACTATATTTGTCCCAATCAATATTTGGATAGTTAAAATCCACTACTATTACTACCCTATGATTTTGGATTTCACAGCAATTTTCCGACATATTTGCTCCTCTATCTCCCTCCCACTGTTAGAGAAAAGGCAGCTCCCGGGGCTAGGGGCTCGACATCCGGGGATGTTCGGCATTTGGGAAGGATTCTGATGGGACGGGGCGTGTTGAGTGCGGGGGGAGTGTTCCCGGTGTTGGGTGGGTCCGGAGCCGGGGGATGGCACGCTCTTGGGATGGGGGGATGGGCTGTTTGGGGCTGGGATTGGGAGAGACTTCTTCACTCAGGGAGTTGTTGGCCTGTGAAGTTCCCTGCCGCGGAGAGTTGTTGATGCCAGTTCATTGGATGTGTTCGGGAGGGAGTTGGATGTGGTCCTTGTGGCTCGGGGGGGGGTCGGGGGGGGTGTGTGGAGGGGGCGTGGGGGGTGGGGGGGTGGGGAAGAGGTGCTGGGGTGGGTGATCAGCCATGATCTTGTTGATTGGCGGTGCTTTTTACAAGTGATTCCCGGCATCGCCCATGGGGCAATTTTATACATGAAACATGGTGAGAGTTGGCATCGCTACATTGAAGGCGGGTGCTGGACTGCAGAACGAGCGCGTGCAAATAACGACTGTTAGTGAGCTGAAAGGCGCTTTTGCTCGGGTATTTCCACACCACTTATGGAGTACATATGTCCATCCTGCCTCATTATTGTGACAAGTGGCGGCCCCGACCTGCAAGAGAGCATCAGCGACAGGTCAGGGTCATAAAAGGAGCGGCGAGTGATGGCCATGGGCAGCGTGGCGGCATACCACTGCAAGGTACAGTGCGAGCTGGAGCAGGAGGGCGACGGCAGTGAAGAGGAACGTCATCAAGGTCCAGGTCGGTGATTGGAGCGTGGGCAGATACGCCTCTCCTGGGCCCCGAGCTCAGACCTGTTAGTTATATCATAGCTATATGTCAACGCTCGTCGCTCCCTCCATGGAAGGAGCGGCGGCTTGGGAGTAGTGTGGCGGCATACCACTGCAAGGTAAGTGCAAGCCGGTCTGGGAGGGCGATGACTGTGAAGAGGGTGACTGGATTGGATGTCACCATAACCCAGGTCAGTGATTGGAGTGTGGGCAGCTACAACAGGAGTGGCGAGGTTGGGGCGAAGGAGCGGCGAGAGATTGCAGAGCCATGTGATCGGGGGCCTAGGAGAGGCGTGAGTTCGGGGCCAGAAGAGGCGAGGGCCCAGAGACAGCATGGGCCAGCCCACACTGCAATACGTGTGCGCACTTGGTCCGTGCAGCAGAGCAGGTCTTCAGTTGTCTTGGTTAATCCTTGCCACTGGATCAAGACCTGCTTTGTCAGGCCCGTGTGGTGGCTGGTGTGCAGGGGAGGGGAAAGGAGGTGAGGGGAGGAGGAAAAGAGGAGAGGGGAGAATTGAAAGCAAGACACACATTTTTGTCCAGTGCCTCACCTGTTTGATTGCTGTCACAGTGATTACAAAGAAAAGTGGAAGGCCACTGGTTATTGGACTGGTCGGAGTATCAATGATCAACTGAAAATAAAAAAATAATTTTATTCCACTGTAAAAGGAGCTCAATTTGTAAGCTATTTCATCACTTACTGGTAGTGTAAATAGTAACTAACACTGTCTGGTAGTTGGTTGAATGTTCTGTGCACTATATTCTGAATGATTAATGTCAAATTCTACAGAATGTGGTAAAATTCACTACGACAAAAATGTAACATTTATCACATTCAGAAGTCACATTCTGAATGGATGATGGAACCTCTCGTACCTGCACAAGGAATATGATGAGGAAATAGAAGTTAGCAATTCTTCGGAACTGTTCGAACAAGTTCTTGGGAATGAAGTTCCAGAAAGTATACTGTACAGGAAAAGAAAAAGCAAGTCATTGAATGGAGGGCAATAAAAGCAAGCATTAACTCCATACTTATCAAATGACAGATGTAAAATGTTTCAAAATATTCTCTAAATCACACCAAAAGAAGCAGCCAACGATTAGAATACCCACGAGTTATGTGACCAGCGAACATTAGATAATACACGGGGGCACTGCGGACACACGGGGCATTGTGAATATACAGTGCCTGTGTATGGCCTGTACTTGACTCCAGTACCACACCAATGTGGTTGACATTCAACTGCCCTCTGAAATGGCCTAACAAGTCACTCAGTTGTATCAAACCACTGCAGCGGTTCAAGGTGGCGGTGAGCATGGAATTAAAAAGAAATCGAAGTGTGACGTCACAGCCAGGCTGGTAAGTGATTGGTGAGTATTTTTCTTTTTCTTTTCTTATCAGCAGGAAACCTTCGGCATTGTTGCCAAATTAAGTTAATCTGAGGGTTAAGTCATGGCAGGAGAGCCCAGAGCCATGTCATGTGCCTCCTGTGCTATGTGGGAAGTCAGGGACACTCGGGAAGAGAGTGTCCAGCTGCAGTTCCTGTCAGACCGCATTGCGGCACTGGAGCTGTGCATGGATTCATTCTGGAGCATCCGCGATGCTGACGACATCGTGGATAGCACATTTAGCGAGCTGGTCACACCGCAGGTAAAGGTTACACAGGCAGATAGGAAATGGGTAACCATCAGGAAGAGCAAGGGAACGTAGTGCAGGGGTCCTGATTTGGATACTGTTGAGGGAGGTGGTTCATCAGGGGAAGGCAGCAGCAGCTAAGTTCATGGCACCAGGGGTGGACCCTGATGCACAGGAGGACAGGAAAAAGAGTGGGAGAGCGATAGTGATAGGGGATTCTATTGTAAGGGAAATAGATAGGCGTTTCTGCGGCCGCAAAGAAGACTCCAGGATGGTATGTTGCCTCCCTGGTGCAAGGGTCAAGGATGTCTCAGAGCGGCTGCAGAACATTCTGGAGGGGGAGTGTGAATAGCCAGCTGCCGTGGTGCATATAGGTACCAACGATATAGGTAAAAAACAGGATGAGTCCTACAAGCTGAATTTAGGGAGCTAGGAGTTAAATTAAAAGTCAAAAGGTAGTAATCTCAGGATAGCTACCAGTGCCACATGCGATTCAGAGTAGGAATAGCAGGATAGTTCAGATGAATACGTGGCTTGAGGAATGGTGCAAGGGGGAGGGATTCAAATTCCTGGGACTTTGGAATCAGTTCTGGGGGAGGTAGGACCAGTACAAACCAGACTGTCTGCAACTGGGCAGGACCAGAATCAATGTCCTAGGGGGGAGTGTTTGCTCGTGCTGTTGGGGAGGGTTTAAATTAATATGGCAGGGGGGTGGGAATCTCTGCAGGGAGGCAGAGGGAAGTAAAAAGGGGGCAGAAGCAAAAGGTAGGAAGGAGAAAATTAAGAGTGGAGGGCAGAGAAATCAAGGACAAAAATTAAAAAGGACCACATTACAACATGATTCTAAAAGGACAAAGGGTGCTAAAAAACAAGCCTGAAGGCTCTGAGTCTCAATGCGAGGAGCATTCGTAATAAGATGGATGAATTAACTGCGCACATAGTTGTCAACAGATATGATGTAATTGGGATTACGGAGACATAGCTCGAGGGTGACCAAGGCTGGGAACTCAACATCCAGGGTTATTCAATATTCAGAAAGGATAGACAGAAAGGAAAAGGAGGTTGGGTAGCGTTACTGGTTAAAGAGGAGATTAATGCAATAGTAAGGAAGGACATTTGCTTGGATGATGTGGAATCCATATGGGTAGAGCTGTGAAACACAAAAGGGCAGAAAACATTAGTGCGAGTTGTGTACAGACCACCAAACAGTAGTAGTGAGGTTGGGAATGGCATCAAACAGGAAATTAGGGATGCGTGCAATAAAGGTACAGCAGTTATCATAGGTGACTTTAATCTACATATAGATTGGGCTAACCAAACTGGTAGCAATACTGTGGAGGAGGATTTCCTGGCGTGTATAAGTGATGGTTTTCTAGACCAATATGTCAAAGAACCAACTGGAGAGCAGGTCATCCTAAACTAGGTCTTGTGTAATGAGAGAGGATTAATTAGCAATCTTGTCATGCGAGGCCCCTTGGGGAAGAGTAACCATAATATGGTAGAATTCTTCATTAAGATGGAGAGTGACACAGTTAATTCAGAGACCAGGCTCCTGAACTTAAAGAAAGATAACTTCGATGGTATGAGACGTGAATTGGCTAGGATAGATTGGCGAATGATACTTAAAGGGTTGACGGTGGATGACATTTAAAGATCACATGGATGAACTTCAACAAATCTACATCTCTGTCTAGTGTAAAAATAAAACGGGGAAGGTGACTCAACCGTGGCTAACAAGGGAATTTCGGGATAGTGCAGCCACCGTGTGACGGTGGTGGAAGGAGAGAATGTTGAAGGCTGTGGATGGCGTGCCAGTCAAGCGAGCTGCTTTGTCCTGGATGGTGTTGAGCTTTGAGTGTTGTTGGAGCTGCACTCGCCCAGGCAAGTGGAGATTATTCCCTCACACTCCTGACTTGTGCCTTGTCGCTGGTGAAAAGGCTGTGGGGAGTCAAGAGGTGAGACACTAGGTGCAGCATTCCCATCATCTGATCTGCTGTTGTAATACTTATGTGGCTGGTGTAGTTAAGTTTCTGGTCAATGGTGACCCCCCAGGATGCTGATGTTGGGGGATTTGGCGATGGTAATGCCGTTGAATGTCACGGGGAGATGGTTAGACTCTTGTTGGAGATGATCAGTACCTGGCACTTGTGTGGCGCAAATGTTACTTGAATCAGAGGAAGATACAAGACTATGGGGTGGAGCAGGGCAGTTAGTTTTGGATTGCTCGAGCAAAGAGCAGACACAAGTATGGTGGGATGAATGGCCGACTTCTGTGCTGTAAATTTTTACAGTTCTGTGGAAGGGACAGAGCGCATGGCAAGTGGAAGGGAGAGGTGATAAGAATGGCAAAAGAAAGTGGTCAGAGTGAATGGCATATTAACCAGGTGCCGCACTGGCAGCAGCCCGTCATTGGCACAAGCTGAAAGATCACGTCCATGTCCACTGTCTCAACAGCATCTTCAGCACACAGTGTTTGAACATCTAATCAGATGGTGTGAAGCTGGGCAAATTTGGGACACCCCCGATTTGCTCCTCTAGAAACCAGAAGGGATGCGACAAACAATTCAGATCCATGTGACACACAGTAACCCAGAAACACCTAAAATTTGAAAGAAACATACACGACTCATGCTCTCAAATACCACATGATCTCAGGAAAAGGAAGGTGGAAACCAGTTCAACGCTGGTGGATCAGATCGATATAATTGAATATGGTATGATCAATCATCATCATCATCATAGACAGTCCCTCGGAATCGAGGAAGACTTGCTTCCACTCCCAAAGTGAGTTCTTTGATGGCTGAACAGTCTGATACGAGAGCCACAGACGCTGTTGCAGTTGGGACAGACATTCGTCGAGGGAAGGGATCGGTGGGGCTGGTTTGCCGCGCGCTCCTTCCACTGTCTGTGCTTGGCCTCTTCATGCTCTTTGCGTTGAGACTCGAAGAGCTCAACGCCGTCCCGGATGGACCTTCTCCACCTCGGGCAGTCTGCGGCCAGGGTCTCCCAGGTGTCAGTGGTGATGTCGCACCTTACCAGGGAGGCTTTGAGGGTGTCCTTATAATGTTTCCGCTGTCCTTCTTTGGCTCGTTTACCATGAAGGAGCTCTGCATAAAGCATTTGCTTAGGGAGTCTCGTATCTGCCATGCGCACTATGTGGCCTGCCCAGCGAAGCTGATCAAGTTGGTCAGTCCTTCAATACTGGGGATATTAACCTGGTCGAGGACACTGATGTTGCTGCGCCTGTCCTCCTAGGGGATTTGCAGGATCTTGCGGAGACGTCGTTGGTGATATATCTCCAGCGACTTGAGGTGCCTTCTATACATCATCCATGCCTCAGATCCATACAGGAGGTTGGGTATTACTACAGCTCTGTAGACCATGAGTTTGGTGGTAGATTTGAGGGCCTGGTCTTCAAACACTCATTTCCTCAGACGGACGAAGGCTGCGCTAGCGCATTGGAGGCGATGCTGACTTTCCGCATCAATGTCCGCCTTTGTTGATAAGAGGCTCCCGATCAATAACCACAAAGGACTGGCTAACTTTGCCTCCCAGCACGCTGCAAGTTTCTTGCATACTTCCAGGCACTGCTCTCATTTCATCGCATTCCTTCCTGTGCAATGCAGCCAACACATCCCCTGCAATACCTTCTCCTCCCACCTCTGCATCTCAAGGCTCCAACTGGACATTCTCCGACTTCTCATCCTCATTCTGCCCTTTGCCAATATCACCCATAGACAGGAGGTCAGTTTCCATACATATACAGATGATACCAGCATGGGAATTAGTACTGAGGAAAAGTAGAGATGGCAGAAACTCTGAACAAATATTTTGTATCAGTCTTTATGGTAGAGGTCACGAACAATATTCCGACAGTGGATAGTCTAGGGGCTATAGGGGGGAGAACATAAGAACATAAGAATTAGGAACAGGAGTAGGCCATCTGGCCCCTCGAGCCTGCTCCGCCATTCAAAAAGATCATAGCTGATCTGGCCGTGGACTCAGCTCCACTTACCCGCCCGCTCCCCGTAACCTTTAATTCCCTTATTGGTTAAAAATCTATCTATCTGTGACTTGAATACATTCAATGAGCTAGCCTCAACTGCTTCCTTGGGCAGAGAATTCCACAAATTCACAACCCTCTGGGAGAAGAAATTCCTTCTCAACTCGGTTTTAAATTGGCTCCCCCGTATTTTGAGGCTGTGCCCCCTAGTTCTACTCTCCCCGACCAGTGGAAACAACCTCTCTGCCTCTATCTTGTCTATCCCTTTCATTATTTTAAATGTTTCTATAAGATCACCCCGCATCCTTCGGAACTCCAACGAGTAAAGACCCAGTCTACTCAATCTATCATCATAAGGTAACCCCCTCATCTCGAATCAGCCTAGTGAATCGTCTCTGTACCCCCTCCAAGGCTAGTATAACCTTCCTTAAGGTGACCAAAACCGCACGCAGTACTCCAGGTGCGGCCTCACCAATACCCTGCACAGTTGCAGCAGGACCTCCCTGCTTTTGTACTCCATCCCTCTCGCAATGAAGGCCAACATTCCATTCGCCTTCCTGATTATCTGCTGCACTTGCAAACTAACTTTTTGGGATTCATGCACAAGGACCCCCAGGTCCCTCTGCACCGTAGCATGTTGTAATTTCTCCCCATTCAAATAATATTCCCTTTTACTGTTTTATTTCCCCAAAGTGGATGACCTCACATTTTCTGACATTGTATTCCATCTGCCAAACCTTAGCCCATTCGCTTAACCTATCTAAATCTCTTTGCAGCCTCTCTGTGTCCTCTACACAACCAGCTTTCCCACTAATCTTTGTGTCATCTGCAAATTTTGTTACACTACACTCTGTCCCCTCTTCCAGGACATCTATGTATACTGTAAATAGTTGTGGTCCCAGCATCGATCCCTGTGGCACACCACTAACCACCGATCTCCAACCCGAAAAGGACCCATTTATCCTGACTCTCTGCTTTCTGTCAGCCAGCCAATTCTCTATCCATGCTAATACATTTCCTCTGACTCCGCGTACCTTTATCTTCTGCAGTAACCTTTTGTGTGGCACCTTATCGAATGCCTTTTGGAAATCTAAATACACCACATCCATCAGTACACCTCTATCCACCATGCTCGTTATATCCTCAAAGAATTCCAGTAAATTAGTTAAACATGATTTCCCCTTCATGAATCCATGTTGCGTCTGCTTGATTGCACTATTCCTATCTAGATGTCCCGCTATTTCTTCCTTAATGATAGCTTCAAGCATTTTCCCCACTACAGATGTTAAACTAACCGCCCTATAGTTACCTGCCTTTTGTCGGCCCCCTTTTTTAAACAGAGGCATTACATTAGCTGCTTTCCAATCCGCTGGTACCTCCCCAGAGTCCAGAGAATTTTGGTAGATTATAACGAACGCATATGCTATAACTTCCACCATCTCTTTTAATACCCTGGGATGCATTTCATCAGGACCAGGGGACTTGTCTACCTTGAGTCCCATTAGCCTGTCCAGCACTACCTCCCTCGTGATAGTAATTGTCTCAAGATCCTCCCTTCCCACATTCCCGTGACCAGCAATTTTTGGCGTGGTTTTTGTGTCTTCCACTGTGAAGACGGAAGCAAAATAATTGTTTAAGGTCTCAGCCATTTCCACATTTCCCATTATTAAATCCCCCTTCTCATCTTCTAAGGGACCAACATTTACTTTAGTCACTCTCTTCCGTTTTATATATTGGTAAAAGCTTTTACTATCTGTTTTTATGTTTTGTGCAAGTTTACTTGTGTAATCTAGCTTTCCTTTCTTTATTGCTATATTAGTCATTCTTTGCTGTCGTTTAAAATTTTCCCAATCTTCTAGTTTCCCACTAACCTTGGCCACCTTATACGCATTGGTTTTTAATTTGATACTCTCCTTTCTTTCTTTGGTTATCCACAGCTGGTTATCCCTTCTCTTACCGCCCTTCTTTTTCAATGAAATATATTTTTGTTGAGCACTATGAAAGAGCTCCTTAAAAGTCCTCCACTGTTCCTCAATTGTGCCACCGTTTAGTCTGTGTTCCCAGTCTACTTTAGCTAACTCTGCCCTCATCCCACTGTAGTCCCCTTTGTTTAAGCATAGTACGCTCGTTTGAGACACTACTTCCTCACCCTCAATCTGCATTACAAATTCAACCATACTATGATCACTCATTCCGAGAGGATCTTTTACTAGGAGATTGTTTATTATTCCTGTCTCATTACACAGGACCAGATCTAAGATAGCTTGCTCCTTTGTAGGTTCTGTAACATACTGTTCTAAGAAACAATCCCGTATGCATTCTATGAATTCCTTCTCCAGAGGAACTTAACACAATCACAATCACAATCAATAAGGAGGTGGTACTCAGTAAGATAATGGGACTAAAGGCAGATAAATCCCCTGGACCCGATGGCTTGCATCCTCGGGTCTTGAGAAGTAGCGGCAGGGATTGTGGAGGCATTGGTTGCAATTTACCAATATTCCCGGGATTCTGGGAGGTCCCAGCAGATTGGAAAACTGCAAATGTAGCGCCCCTATTTTAAAAAGGAGGCAGACAAAAAGCAGGAAACTATAGACCAGTTAGCCTAACATCTGTGGTTGGGAAAATGTTGGACTCCATTATTAAAGAAGCAGTAGCAGGACATTTGGAAATGCAAAACTCGGTCAGGCAGAATCAGCATGGATTTATGGGAAGTCATGTTTGACAAATTTGCTGGAGTTCTTTGAAGAAGTAACGAACAGGGTGGATAAAGAGGAAGCAGTGGATGTGGTGTATTTGGACTTCCAGAAGCCATTTGACAAGGTGCCACATAAAAGGTTACTGCACAAGATAAAAGTTCACAGGGTTGGGGGTAATATATTAGCATGGATAGAGGATTGGCTAACTAACAGAAAACAGAGTCGGGATAAATGGTTCATTCTCTGGTTGGCAATCAGTAACTAGTGGGGTGCCGCAGGGATCAGTGATGGGATCCCAACTATTTACTATCTATATAAACGATTTGGAAGAAGGAACTGAGTGTAACGTAGCCAAGTTTGCTGACGATACAAAGATGGGAGGAAAAGCAATGTGTGAGGAGGACACAAAAAATCTGCAAAAGTACATAGACAGGCTAAGTGAGTGGGCAAAATTTTGGCAGATGGAGTATAATGTTGGAAAGTGTGAGGTCACGCACTTTGGCAGAAAAAAATCAAAGAGCAAGTTATTATTTAAATGAAGAAAGATTGCAAAGTGCCGCAGTACAGCGGGACCTGGGGGTACTTGTGCATGAAACACAAAAAGATCGTATGCAGGTACAGCAAGTGATCAGGAAAGCCAATGGCATCTTGGCCTTTATTGCAAAAGGGATGGAGTATAAAAGCAGGGAAGTCTTGTTACAGCTATATAAAGGTATTGGTGAGGCCACACCTGGAATAATGCATGCAGTTTTGGTTTCTTTATTTACGAAAGGATATACTTGCTTTGGAGGCTGTTCAGAGAAGGTTCATTAGGTTGATTCCGGGAATGAGGGCGTTGACTTATGAGGAAAGGTTGAGTAGGTTGGGCATCTACTCATTGGAATTCAGAAGAATAAGAGGTGATCTTATCGAAACGTAGAAGATTATGAGAGGGCTTGACAAGGTGGATGCAGAGAGGATGTTTCCACTGATGGGGGAGGACTAGAACTAGAGGGCATGATCTTAGAATAAGGGACCGACCATTTAAAACTGAGATGAGGAGAAAATTCTTCTCTCAGAGGGTTGTTAATCTGTGGAATTAGCTGCCTCAGAGAGCTGTGGAAGCTGGGACATTTTTACCTGAGCAAGACAGAAATAGACAGTTTCTTAAATGATAAGGGGATAAGGGGTTATAGGGAGCGAGCGGGGAAGTGGACTTGAGTCCATGATCAGATCAGCCATGATCTTATTAAATGGCGGAGCAGGCTCAAGGGACCGTATGGCCTCATCCTGCTCCTATTTCTTATGTTATGTTCTTCTGACCTGTCTGCCTGTTTTTCCGACATTAAGTCGTGGAGGAACCACATCTGTTTCCAGCGTAACAGCACCCGGTTTCACTTCTGCTAAAGACTACGCATGCTAATCCTCTTGCTTGAGCTTAATCCCGTCTCCAGTCTCTGTCTCCTGTCTGACCTTGACCTGAGCTTCAAATCCCATATCCACTCAATCACTATGACTGCCTATTTCCACCTGTGCAACAATGCCCAGCTCCAGCTTTCGCCCACCATCATTGAAACTGTCCCCATTCCCTTCCACCTCCTATCTCAATGTCATTCACACTCCCGTTACCAGTCTCTCATTCTGCACCCTACATAAACACCAACTTGTTCAAAGTTCCCTCCCACACCATGCCTGTACTCCCCAGCCTCCATAGTGTAAGGATTACACATTTCGTGATCAAGGCACAGCAAGAGGCCATGGACTAAAATGGTTTAAAAGAAAACCTGTAGGACTGTTGTGTGGGAGAAAGAGCACCAGCCTGGGGAAGGTGGTGACTCATAACTGATTAATTTCTGCGGTCAGGAGCGAGACCTGATTAACATCGAGACAAAGGGTTTTGATACAATCAAGCAGAGAAGCCCATGGACGAATTGGCCAGAAGGGAAATACCAGTTCCCCATGGAGACAAGAAGTCTGTGAAAGGATCCCACAAAGCGTGCATTTTTGGATAACGGGGCACAAAAGATAAGGAGTTATCTTTTGCCCTGTCGATTCCATTGCAAATTGGGGCCATCCAAACAGATCCAGACCCATCATCACAGGCATGAAGACTCATCCAGACGCATTAACTGAAAGCAGCCCAGCAGGAGATGTGTATAGTCAAATGGATATATATCTAAGAGCTGAGAACAACACCTCAGAACAGCAGGTCAAAAGGAACAACGATCACGAAGCAAGCAGCAGGGACCCAACACCTTCGCGAGCTCCATGAGCCTACAATCGACAATAGCAGCAACTGGCTGGATGTGTGATTGCATGTCTTCGATCAATCTCTAAGAAGTCTTGTTCTGTAATTTTTAGTTGGTTTTTGTATAATAGTTGTCTAACAGTTGGGTTTAAGCCTAAACTTTGCGTTACATAAGTCCCGAGGTCTATGAATCAAAATAGAGTGGAAAATGAACACCCTACAACAGGCTCGATGTCCCCAAACACATTGAAATAAATACTTTCACTCTCATTTACAAGGCCTTGCTCCACCCAACCTTTGTAACCTCCTCCAGGCTCCGTATCAATCTGCTCCAACTCTTTGGATTCTGGCTCCTGTGCATTCCCCCTCCTTCAGTTCCACCATCAGTGCCAGAGCCTTCAGCCATCAGGATCTACCCTCGAACTCTCACCGCAAACCCCTCTGGTTCACAACCTCTGCCTGTACATTCAAGAGCTCGATTGTGAGGAAGTATTTGGCAGTGTGTCGGCCTGCTGCTCAATGTCCATTTCCACTCTGAGGGATCGTGAGTGTTTACGAATTAACGCTGCCTTGTAGATATGTGGTATTATTGTTACCGGACGCTAATTTGAAAACTTTAAGGAAGTTATTGTAAAAGTTCTAAATTGGGAAAAGGCCAATTTTACTAAGCTGAGATGTGATTTAGCAAAAGTGGACTGGCAACAGCTACTCCAAGGTAAATCAGTGTCAGAGCGGTGGGAGGCATTCAAGGAGGAGATAGTGAGGGCTCAGTGCAAGTATGTTCCCACAAAGAAAAAGGTTGGGACTCCCAAATCTAAAGCCTCCTGGATGTAAAGGAACATACAGTGTAGGATAGGGCATAAACGGGAAGCTTCTGTCAGATAGTGAGAGCTAAATATTGCAGAAAGCCTAGGAGTACAGAAAGTGCAGGGGTGAAATTAAAAACGAAATTAGAAAAGCAAAGTGAGAATATGAAAAAATATTGGCAAGTAAAATCAAGGATAGTGGTGCAGGCTCGAAGGGCCGAATGGCCTACTCCTGCACCTATTTTCTATGTTTCATGAATATGTTGCGCCTTTCTTCACAAAAGGAAGGGATATTTCAGACTGTAATATATTTACTTCATAGGTTCTATGATTAAGAATTCATAGCAACACATTTCTATTAAAAACTAGCTGGTTTATTAGCAAAAGGTTTAACAATCACACTACACATTACCAGTTCATCCACCACCCTCACAATCACCTGCCTCATCATGGATCCCTCGAGCCCAACTGACTGGGGTTTTATTGAGTCTTGTGAACATCACGTGACTGGCTAAGCCACTCACAACTCAACAAACCTGCGAGCATACTCACAGGTGCATACATTACACAGACATTGTAGCTAAGGAGTGTAAAATATTACATGAGATGAATGAGAGAGGAAATATTAAGGGGTTTAGCATCTTTGAAAGTAAATAAATCACCAGGCTTGGGTGAAATATATCCCAGGCTATTAAGAGAAGCAAGGGAGGAAACAGTGGAGGCTCTAACCATCATTTTCCAATCCTCCCTGGCTACAGGTGTGGTGCCGGAGGAGTGGAGGATCGCTAACATTGTACCATTGTTTGAAAAGGGATAAAAGGGATAGACTGAGTAATTACAGGCCAGGCAGCCTAACCTTGGTGGTGGGAAAATTAATAGACAAAATTCTGAGGGATAGTATTAATCGCCATTTAGGACAGTCAGCATGGATGTGTTAATGGAATGTTGTGTCTGACCAACTTGATTTAATTTTTTTGAGGAGGAAAAGAGGAGGGTTGACGAGGGTAGTGCGTTTGATATTGTTGAAATGGATTTTCGCAAGACAGAGATCCCATGTGGCAGGTTGGTCATAAATGTAAAAGCCCATAAAATGCAAGGAAAAGTGGCAAGTTGGATCCAAAATTGGCTCAGTGGCAGGAGCAATGGGTAATGGTCAATGGGTGTTTTTGTGACTGTTAGGCTCTTTCCAGTGGGGTTCCACAGGGCACGGTACTAGGTCCCTTTTGTGGTTTTTATCAATGATTAAGAAGTTTGCAGATGATACAAAATCGGTTGTGTGGTTGATAATTAAGAAGAAAGCTGTAGACTGCAGGTGGGGGAAACAGTTCTGATCGGTGGGGCGGCGGTGGGGGGAAGAGTTTTGATCGGGAGAGGGTGGGGGGAGAGAGTCTTGATGATGAGGCGGGGCGAGGGCGTTCTATTGGGGGTGGGGGAAGGGCGGGATTCTATGGGGGGGGAGGGGTTCGATGGGGAGGTGGGAAGGGGTTCGATGGGGGTGGGAAGGAGTTCGATGGGGGGAAGGGGGTTCGATGGGGGGGGGAAGGGGTTCGATGGTGGGGGAGGGGGGAGGGGTTCGAAGGGGGGGAGGTGCTCGAAGGGGGGGGAGGGGTTCGAAGGGGGGGGGAGTGGTTCGATGGAGGGGGAAGGGGTTCGATTGGGGGGGAAGGGGTTCGATGGGGGGAAAGGGGTTCGATGGGGGGAAAGGGGTTCGATGGGGGGGAAGGGGTTCGATGGGGGGGGAAGGGGTTCGATGGGGGGGAAGGGGTTCGATGGGGGGGAAGGGGTTCGATGGGGGGGGAGCATTCGATTGGGTGGGAGGGAGGGCGTTCGATTGGGGGGTGAGGTCGTTCGATTGGGGGGGGGGAGGGCGTTCGATTTGGGGGGAGGGCGTTCGATTGGCGGGGAGGAGGGCGTTTGATTGGGGGGGGAGGGCGTTCGATTCGGGGGGGAGGGCGTTCGATTGGGGGGGAGGGCATTCGATTGGAGGGAGGAGGACGTTCGATTGGGGGGGGGCGGGAAGAGCGTTCGATGGGGGGAAAGGGTTCGGGGGGGGAAGGGGTTCGATGGGAGGGGAAGGGGTTCGATTGGGGGGGGCGTTCGAAGGGGAAGGGACGTTCGATGGGGAGGGGGCGGGCTAGGGTGTTCGATTGGGGGCAGGGGAGGAGGGTGTTCGATGGGGGGAGGGGGAGGAGGGCGTTCGATGGGGGGAGGGGGAGGAGGGCGTTCGATGGGGGGAGGGGAGGAGGGCGTTCGATGGGGGGGAGGGGAGGAGGGCGTTCGATGGGGGGAGAGGAGGCGTTGCCGTTCGATGGGTGGGGGCGTTCGATGGGGGGTGGGGGAAGAGGGCGTTGCCGTTCGATGGGAGGGCGTTCGATTGGGTGGGTGGAGGGCGTTCGATTGGGTGGGGGGCGTTCGATTGGGGGGGGGGTTCGATTGGGGGGGGAAGGGGTTCGATGGGGGGGAATGGGTTCGATGGGGGGGAAGGGGTTTGATTGGGGGGAGGGCGTTCGATGGGGGGGAAGGGGTTCGATTGGGGGGGGGTGTTCGATGTGGAGGGGGCGTTCGAAAGGGAAGGGACATTCGATGGGGAGGGGGCGTTCGATGGGGGTGGGGGGAGAGGGCGTTGCCGTTCGATGCGAGGGCGTTCGATTGGGGAGGAGGGTGTTCGATTGTGGGGGAGGGCGTTCGATTGGGGGGGGGAGAGCGTTCGATTGGGGGGGCGTTCGATTGGGAGGGAGGGCGTTCGATGGGGAGGGGGCGTTCAATGGGAAGGGGCGTTCTATGGGGAGGGGGCGGGGGGAGGGCGTTCGATGAGGGGAGGGGGAGGAGGGCGTTCGATGGGGGGAGGGGGAGGAGGGCGTTCGGTGGGGGGAGGGGAGGAGGGCGTTCGGTGGGGGGAGGGGAGGGTGTTACCGTTCGATGGGTGTGGGCATTCGATGGCGGGGGGGGGGGGAAGAGGGCATTGCCGTTCGATGGGAGGTCGTTCGATCGGAGGGGGAGGGCGATCGATCGGGGGGCGGTTCGGGCGGGGGGAAGGGGTTCGATGGGAGTGGAAGGAGTTCGATTGGGGGGGGGCGTTCGATTGGGAGGAGGCGTTCGATTGGGAGGGGGCGTTCGATGGGGAGGGGACGTTCGATGGGGAGGGATGTTCGATGGGAGGGGGTGGGGGAGGGCGTTCGATGGGGGAGGGGGAGGAGGGCGTTCGATGTGGGGAGGTAGAGGAGGGCGTTCGATGGGAGGTGGGGGAGGACGGCGTTCGATGGGGGGAGGGGGAGGACGGCGTTCGATGGGGGGGGGGGAGGACGGCATTCGATGGGGGAGGGGGAGGACGGCGTTCGATGGGGGGAGGGGAGCAGGGCCTTCGATGGGGGGAGCGGGAGGACGGCGTTCGATGGGGGGAGGGGGAGGACGGCGTTCGATGGGGGGAGGGGGAGGAGGGCGTTCTATGGGGGGAGGGGGAGGACGGCGTTCGATGGGGGGAGGGGGAGGACGGCGTTCGATGGGGGGAGGGGGAGGACGGCGTTCGATGGGGGGAGGGGGAGGACGGCGTTCGATGGGGGGAGGGGGAGGACGGCGTTCGATGGGGGGAGGGGGAGGACGGCGTTCGATGGGGGGAGGGGAGGAGGGCGTTCGATGGGGGGAGGGGAGGAGGGCGTTCGATGGGGGGAGGGGAGGAGGGCGTTCGATGGGGGGAGGGGAGGAGGGCGTTCGATGGGGGGAGGGGAGGAGGGCGTTCGATGGGGGGAGGGGAGGAGGGCGTTCGATGGGGGGGAGGGGAGGGCGCTGCCGTTCGATGGGTGGGGGCGTTCGATGGCGGTGGGGGGAGAGGGCGTTGCCGTTCGATGGTTGGGCGTTCGATCGGGGGGGGAGGGCGTTCGATCGGGGGGGGAGGGCGTTCGATCGGGGGGGGAGGGCGTTCGATTGGGGGGAGGGGGAGGGCGTTCGATTGGGGGGGAGGGGGAGGGCGTTCGATTGGAGGGGAGGGCGTTCGATTGGGGGGGGAGGGCGTTCGATTGGGGGGGGAGGGCGTTCGATTCGGGAGGAGGGCGTTCGATAGGGGGGCGGGCGGCGTTCGATTAGAGAGGAGGGCGTTCGATTGGGGGGAGGGGCGTTCGATTGGGGGGGGAGGGCGTTCGATTGGGCGGGGAGGGGGGAGGGCGTTCGATTGGGCGGGGAGGGACGTTCGATTGGGCGGGGAGGGACGTTCGATTGGGCGGGGAGGGACGTTCGATTGGGCGGGGAGGGACGTTCGATTGGGCGGGGAGGGACGTTCGATTGGGCGGGGAGGGACGTTCGATTGGGCGGGGAGGGACGTTCGATTGGGCGGGGAGGGACGTTCGATTGGGCGGGGAGGGACGTTCGATTGGGCGGGGAGGGACGTTCGATTGGGCGGGGAGGGACGTTCGATTGGGCGGGGAGGGACGTTCGATTGGGCGGGGAGGGACGTTCGATTGGGCGGGGAGGGACGTTCGATTGGGCGGGGAGGGACGTTCGATTGGGCGGGGAGGGACGTTCGATTGGGCGGGGAGGGACGTTCGATTGGGCGGGGAGGGACGTTCGATTGGGCGGGGAGGGACGTTCGATTGGGCGGGGAGGGACGTTCGATTGGGCGGGGAGGGACGTTCGATTGGGCGGGGAGGGACGTTCGATTGGGCGGGGAGGGACGTTCGATTGGGCGGGGAGGGACGTTCGATTGGGCGGGGAGGGACGTTCGATTGGGCGGGGAGGGACGTTCGATTGGGCGGGGAGGGACGTTCGATTGGGCGGGGAGGGACGTTCGATTGGGCGGGGAGGGACGTTCGATTGGGCGGGGAGGGACGTTCGATTGGGCGGGGAGGGACGTTCGATTGGGCGGGGAGGGACGTTCGATTGGGCGGGGAGGGACGTTCGATTGGGCGGGGAGGGACGTTCGATTGGGCGGGGAGGGACGTTCGATTGGGCGGGGAGGGACGTTCGATTGGGCGGGGAGGGACGTTCGATTGGGCGGGGAGGGACGTCGATTGGGCGGGGAGGGACTTCGATTGGGCGGGGAGGGACTTCGATTGGGCGGGGAGGGACTTCGATTGGGCGGGGAGGGACTTCGATTGGGCGGGGAGGGACTTCGATTGGGCGGGGAGGGACTTCGATTGGGCGGGGAGGGACTTCGATTGGGCGGGGAGGGACTTCGATTGGGCGGGGAGGGACTTCGATTGGGCGGGGAGGGACTTCGATTGGGCGGGGAGGGACTTCGATTGGGCGGGGAGGGACTTCGATTGGGCGGGGAGGGACTTCGATTGGGCGGGGAGGGACTTCGATTGGGCGGGGAGGGACTTCGATTGGGCGGGGAGGGACTTCGATTGGGCGGGGAGGGACTTCGATTGGGCGGGGAGGGACTTCGATTGGGCGGGGAGGGACTTCGATTGGGCGGGGAGGGACTTCGATTGGGAGGGGGGGGGCGTTCGATTGGCGGGGGAGGGCGTTCGATTGGGGGGAGGGCGTTCGATTCGGGGGGTGGGCTTTCGATTGGGTGGGAGGGCGTTCGATTGGGGGGGGGGGAGGGCGTTCGATTGGGGGCATGGGCGTTCGATTGGGCGGGGAGGGACTTCGATTGGGCGGGGAGGGACTTCGATTGGGCGGGGAGGGACTTCGATTGGGCGGGGAGGGACTTCGATTGGGCGGGGAGGGACTTCGATTGGGCGGGGAGGGACTTCGATTGGGCGGGGAGGGACTTCGATTGGGCGGGGAGGGACTTCGATTGGGCGGGGAGGGACTTCGATTGGGCGGGGAGGGACTTCGATTGGGCGGGGAGGGACTTCGATTGGGCGGGGAGGGACTTCGATTGGGCGGGGAGGGACTTCGATTGGGCGGGGAGGGACTTCGATTGGGCGGGGAGGGACTTCGATTGGGCGGGGAGGGACTTCGATTGGGCGGGGAGGGACTTCGATTGGGCGGGGAGGGACTTCGATTGGGCGGGGAGGGACTTCGATTGGGCGGGGAGGGACTTCGATTGGGCGGGGAGGGACTTCGATTGGGCGGGGAGGGACTTCGATTGGGCGGGGAGGGACTTCGATTGGGCGGGGAGGGACTTCGATTGGGCGGGGAGGGACTTCGATTGGGAGGGGGGGGGCGTTCGATTGGCGGGGGAGGGCGTTCGATTGGGGGGAGGGCGTTCGATTCGGGGGGTGGGCTTTCGATTGGGTGGGAGGGCGTTCGATTGGGGGGGGGGGAGGGCGTTCGATTGGGGGGGGGAGGGCGTTCGATTGGGGGGGGGAGGGCGTTCGATTGGGGGGGGGGGAGGGCGTTCGATTGGGGGGGGGAGGGCGGTCGATAGGGGGAAGGGGTTAGAGGGGGTTCAATGGGAGGGGAAGGGGTTCGATTGGGCGGGGGGTGTTCGATGTGGAGGGGGCGTTCGAAAGGGAAGGGACATTCGATGGGGAGGGGGCGTTCGATGGGGGTGGGGGGAGAGGGCGTTGCCGTTCGATGCGAGGGCGTTCGATTGGGGAGGAGGGCGTTCGATTGTGGGGGAGGGCGTTCGATTGGGGGGGGGGAGAGCGTTCGATTGGGGGGGAGGGCGTTTGATTGGGGGGGGACGTTCGATTGGGAGGGAGGGCGTTCGATGGGGAGGGGGCGTTCAATGGGGAGGGGCGTTCTATGGGGAGGGGGCGGGGGGAGGGCGTTCGATGAGGGGAGGGGGAGGAGGGCGTTCGATGGGGGGAGGGGGAGGAGGGCGTTCGATGGGGGGAGGGGAGGAGGGCGTTCAATGGGGTGGAGGGGAGGGCGCTGCCGTTCGATGGGTGGGGGCGTTCGATGGCGGTGGGGGGAGAGGGCGTTGCCGTTCGATGGTTGGGCGTTCGATCGAGGGGGGAGGGCGTTCGATCGGGGGGGGGAGGGCGTTCGATCGGCGGGGGAGGGCATTCGATCGGGGGGGGGAGGGCGTTCGATTGGTGGGGGGGGAGGGCGTTCGATTGGGGGGGGAGGGCGTTCGATTGCGAGGGGAGGGCGTTCGATTGGGGGGGGAGGGCGTTCGATTCGGGAGGAGGGCGTTCGATAGGGGGGCGGGCGGCGTTCGATTAGAGAGAGGGCGTTCGATTGAGGGGGGTAGGTTCGATTGGGGGGAGGGGCGTTCGATTGGGGGGGAGGGCATTCGAATTGCGGGGGAGGGCGTTCGATTGGGGGCATGGGCGTTCGATTGGGCGGGGAGGGACTTCGATTGGGCGGGGAGGGACTTCGATTGGGCGGGGAGGGACTTCGATTGGGCGGGGAGGGACTTCGATTGGGCGGGGAGGGACTTCGATTGGGCGGGGAGGGACTTCGATTGGGCGGGGAGGGACTTCGATTGGGCGGGGAGGGACTTCGATTGGGCGGGGAGGGACTTCGATTGGGCGGGGAGAGACTTCGATTGGGCGGGGAGGGACTTCGATTGGGCGGGGGGGGGGGTTCGATTGGGAGGGGGGGGGCGTTCGATTGGCGGGGGAGGGCGTTCGATTGGGGGGAGGGCGTTCGATTGGGGGGAGGGCGTTCGATTGGGGGGAGGGCGTTCGATTCGGGGGGTGGGCTTTCGATTGGGTGGGAGGGCGTTCGATTGGGGGGGGGAGGGCGTTCGATTGGGGAGGGGTAGGGCGTTCGATTGGGGGGGGGGTAGGGCGTTCGATTGGGGGGGGGGGCGTTCGATTGGGGGGGGAGGGCGTTCGATTGGGGGGGAGGGCGTTCGATTGGGGGGGGGAGGGCGGTCGATAGGGGGAAGGGGTTAGAGGGGGTTCAATGGGAGGGGAAGGGGTTCGATTGGGCGGGGGGTGTTCGATGTGGAGGGGGCGTTCGAAAGGGAAGGGACATTCGATGGGGAGGGGGCGTTCGATGGGGGTGGGGGGAGAGGGCGTTGCCGTTCGATGCGAGGGCGTTCGATTGGGGAGGAGGGCGTTCGATTGTGGGGGAGGGCGTTCGATTGGGGGGGGGAGAGCGTTCGATTGGGGGGGGAGGGCGTTCGATTGGGGGGGGACGTTCGATTGGGAGGGAGGGCGTTCGATGGGGAGGGGGCGTTCAATGGGAAGGGGCGTTCTATGGGGAGGGGGCGGGGGGAGGGCGTTCGATGAGGGGAGGGGGAGGAGGGCGTTCGATGGGGGGAGGGGAGGAAGGCGTTCAATGGGGGGGAGGGGAGGGCGCTGCCGTTCGATGGGTGGGGGCGTTCGATGGCGGTGGGGGGAGAGGGCGTTGCCGTTCGATCAGGGGGGAGGGCGTTCGATCGGGGGGGGGAGGGCGTTCGATCGGCGGGGGAGGGCGTTCGATCGGGGGGGGGGAGGGCGTTCGATTCGGGAGGAGGGCGTTCGATAGGGGGGCGGGCGGCGTTCGATTAGAGAGTAGGGCGTTCGATTGGGGGGGAGGGCGTTCGAATTTGGGGGGATGGGCGTTCGATTGGGGGCATGGGCGTTCGACTGGGCGGGGAGGGACTTCGACTGGGCGGGGAGGGACTTCGACTGGGCGGGGAGGGACTTCGACTGGGCGGGGAGGGACTTCGACTGGGCGGGGAGGGACTTCGACTGGGCGGGGAGGGACTTCGACTGGGCGGGGAGGGACTTCGACTGGGCGGGGAGGGACTTCGACTGGGCGGGGAGGGACTTCGACTGGGCGGGGAGGGACTTCGACTGGGCGGGGAGGGACTTCGACTGGGCGGGGAGGGACTTCGACTGGGCGGGGAGGGACTTCGACTGGGCGGGGAGGGACTTCGACTGGGCGGGGAGGGACTTCGATTGGGCGGGGAGGGACTTCGATTGGGCGGGGAGGGACTTCGATTGGGCGGGGAGGGACTTCGATTGGGCGGGGAGGGACTTCGATTGGGCGGGGAGGGACTTCGATTGGGCGGGGAGGGACTTCGATTGGGCGGGGAGGGACTTCGATTGGGAGGGGGGGGGGTTCGATTGGGAGGGGGGGGGCGTTCGATTGGCGGGGGAGGGCGTTCGATTGGGGGGAGGGCGTTCGATTCGGGGGGTGGGCTTTCGATTGGGTGGGAGGGCGTTCGATTGGCGGGGGAGGGCGTTCGATTGGGGGGAGGGCGTTCGATTCGGGGGGTGGGCTTTCGATTGGGTGGGAGGGCGTTCGATTGGGGGGGGGTGGGGAGGGCGTTCGATTGGGGGGGGGGGAGGTTGTTCGATTGGGGGGGGGGAGGGCGTTCGATTGGGGGGGGAGGGCGTACGATTGGGGGGGGGAGGGCGTTCGATTGGGGGGGGAGGGCGTACGATTGGGGGGGGGAGGGCGTTCGATAGGGGGAAGGGGTTAGAGGGGGGGAAGGGGTTCAATGAGAGGGGAAGGGGTTCGATTGGGGGGGGAGTTCGATGGGGAGGGGGCGTTCGAAGGGGAGGGGACGTTCGATGGGGAGGGGGCATTCGATGGGAAGGCGGCATTCGATGGAGAGGGGGCGGGGGGAGGGCCTTCGATGGGGGGAAGGGGAGGAGGCTGTTCGATGGGGTGGTAGGGAGGAGGGCGTTCGATGGGGGGAGGGGGAGGAGGGCGTTCGATGGGGGGAGGGGGAGGGCGTTGGCGTTCGATGGGTGGGGGCGTTCGATGAGGGTGGGGGGAGGGCGTTCGATTGTGGGGGGGCGTTCGATTGGGGGGGGAGGGCGTTCGATTGGGGGGGGGAGGGCGTTCGATTGGGGGGAGGGTTTCGATGGGGGGGAAGGGGTTCGATGGGGGGGGAAGGGGTTCGATGGAGGGGAACGGGTTCGATGGAGGGGAAGGGGTTCGATGGGGGGGAAGGGGTTCGATGGGGGGGGAAGGGGTTCGATGGGGGGGAAGGGGTTCGATGGGGGGGGGAAGGGGTTCGATGGGGGGAGGGGTTCGATGGGGGGGAGGGGTTCGATGGGGGGGGGGGGAAGTGGATCGATGGGGGGGAAGGGGTTCGATGGGGGGAGGGTTCGTTGGGGGGGGAGGGATTCGATTGGGGGGGAGGGCGTTCGATTGGGGGGGGAGGGCGTTCGATTGGGGGGGAGGGCGTTCGATTGGGGGGGAGGGCGTTCGAATGGGGGGGAGGGCGTTCGATTGGGGGGGAAGGGGTTCGATGGGGGGGGAAGGGGTTCGATGGAGGGGAAGGGGTTCGATGGGGGGGGGAAGTGGATCGATGGGGGGGAAGGGGTTCGATGGGGGGAAGGGGTTCGATGGGGGAGGGTTAGTTGGGGGGGGCGATTCGATGGGGGCAAGGGGTTCGATATGGGGGGGAAGGGGTTCGATGGGGGGAAGGGGTTCGATGGGGGGGGGAAGGAGTTCGATGGGGGGGGGAAGGAGTTCGATGGGGGGAAGGGGTTCGATGGGGGGTGGAAGGGGTTCGATGGGGGGGGGAAGGGGTTCGATGGGGGGGGAAGGGGTTCGATGGGGGGGGAAGGGGTTCGATGGGGGGGAAGGGGTTCGATGGGGGGGGGGAAGGGATTCGATGGGGGGAGGGGAGGAGGGCATTCGATGGGGGGAGGGGATGAGGGCATTCGATGGGGGGAGGGGATGAGGGCATTCGATGGGGGGAGGGGAGGGCGTTTGATTGGGGGGGAGGGCGTTCGATCGGGGGGGGGAGGGCGTTCGATTGGGGGGGGGGAGGGCGTTCGATTGGGGGGGGGGGCGTTCGATTGGGTGGGGAACGCATTCGATCGGGGGGGGCATTCGAATTGCGGGGAAGGGCGTTCGATTGGGGGGATGGGCGTTCGATTGGGGGGGGGGAGGGCGTTCGATTGGGCGGGGAGGGACTTCGATTGGGGGAGAGGGCATTCGATTCGGGGGGTGGGCTTTCGATTGGGTGGGAGGGCGTTCGATTGGGGGGGAGGGCGTTCGATTGGGGGGGGGGAGGGCGTTGGATTGGGGGGGGGAGGGCGTTGGATTGTGGGGGGGGGAGGGATTTCGATAGGGGGAAGGGGTTAGAGAGGGGGAAGGGGTTAGAGAGGGGGAAGGGGTTTGATGGGAGGGGAAGGGGTTCGATTGGGGGGGGCGTTCGATGGGGAGGGGGCGTTCGAAGGGGAGGGGACGTTCGATGGGAAGGGGGCATTCGATGGGGAGGGGGCGGGGGGGGGGCCTTCGATGGGGGGAAGGGGAGGAGGCTGTTCGATGGGGTGGTAGGGAGGAGGGCGTTCAATGGGGGGAGGGGAGGAGGGCTTTCAATGGGGGGAGGGGAGGAGGGCGTTCAATGGGGTGAGGGGGAGGAGGGCATTCGATGGGGGGAGAGGAGGGCGTTGGCGTTCGATGGGTGTTGGCGTTCGATGAGGGTGGGGGAGGGCGTTCGATTGTGGGGGGGCGTTCGATTGGGGGGGAAGGGGTTCGATGGGGGGGTTTCGTTGGGGGGGGAGGGATTCGATGGGGGGAAGGGGTTCGATGGGGGGAGGGGAGGAGGGCATTCGATGGGGGGAGGGGAGGGCGTTGCCGTTAGATGGGTGGCGGTGTTCGATGCGGGGGGAGAGGGCGTTGCCGTTCGATGGGAGGGCGTTTGATTGGGGGGGGGCGTTCGATCGGGGGGGGGAGGGCGTTCGATCGGAGGGGGGGGCGTTCGATTGGGGGAGGGCGTTTGATTGGGGGGGAGGGCGTTCGATTGTGGGGGGGAGGGCGTTCGACTGCGGGGGGAGGGCGTTCGAATGCGGGGGGAGGGCGTTCGAATGCGGGGGGAGGGCGTTCGATGGGGAGCGGGCGTTCGGTGGGGAGGGGGCGGGGGGAGGGTGTTTGATGGGGGGAGGGGGAGGAGGGCGTTCGATGGGGGGAGGGGGAGGACGGCGTTCTATGGGGGGAGGGGGAGGACAGCGTTCGATGGAGGGAGAGGAGGAGGGCGTTCGATGGGGGGAGGGGAGGGCGTTGCCGTTCAATGGGTGGGGGCGTTCGATGGCGGGGGGGAGAGTGCATTGCCATTCGATGGGAGGTCGTTCGATCGGGGGGGGCGTTCGATCGGGGGGGGTTCGAGGGGAGTGGAAGGGGTTCGATGGGGGGGGGGGGCGTTCGATCGGGAGGGGGCGGGGGAGGGCGACGTTCGATGGGGGGAGGAGGAGGACGGCGTTCGATGGGGGGAGGAGGAGGACGGCGTTCGATGGGGGGAGGGGGAGGACGGCGTTCGATGCAGGGAGGGGAGGAGGGCGTTCGATGGGGGGAGGGGAGGGCGTTGCCGTTCGATGAGTGGGGTCGTTCGATGGCGGGGGGGGGAGAGGGCGTTGCCGTTCGATGGGAGGGCGTTCGATCGGGGTGGGGAGGGCGTTCGATCGGGGTGGGGAGGGCGTTCGATCGGCGGGGGGAGGGCGTTCGATCGGGTGGGGGGGGAGGGCATTCGATTGGGGGAGAGGGCGTTCGATTGGGGGGACGGGTGGCGTTCGATTGGGGGGGAGGGCGTTCGATTGGGGGGGAGGGCGTTCGATTGTGGGGGAGGGCGTTCGATTGGGGGGGAAGGGGTTCGATGGGGGGAAGGGGTTCGATGGGGGGGAAGGGGTTCGATGGGGGGGAAGGGGTTCGATGGGGGGGAAGGGGTTCGATGGGGGGGAAGGGGTTCGATGGGGGGAAGGGGTTCGATGGGGGGAAGGGGTTCGATGGGGGGGCGAATGGTCCGATGGGGGGGCGAGGGGTTCGATGGGGGGGGAAGGGATTCGATGGGGGGGAGGGGTTCGATGGGGGGGAAGGGATTCAATGGGGGGGAAGGGGTTCGATGGGGGGAAGGGGTTCGATGGGGGGGAAGGGTTCGATGGGGGGGGGTTCGATGGGGGGGGAGGGGTTCGAAGGGGGGGTTCGAAGGGGGGAGGTTTTCGATGGGGGTCGAGGGGTTCGATGGGGGGGGGGAAGGGATTCGATGGGGGGAGGGGTTCGATGGGGGGGTTCGAAGGGGGGAGTGGTTCGATGGGGGGCCGAGGGGTTTGATGGGGGGGAAGGGATTCGATGGGGGGGAGGGGTTCGATGGGGGGAGGGTTCGTTGGGGGGGGGAGGGATTCGATTGGGGGGGAGGGCGTTCGATTGGGGGGGGAGGGCGTTCGATTGGGGGGGAGGGCGTTCGATTGGGGGGGAGGGCGTTCGATTGGGGGGGGAAGGGGTTCGATGGGGGGGAAGGGGTTCGATGGAGGGGAAGGGGTTCGATGGGGGGGAAGGGGTTCGATGGGGGGGAAGGGGTTCGATGGGGGGGAAGGGGTTCGATGGGGGGGGGAAGTGGATCGATGGGGGGGAAGGGGTTCGATGGGGGGGAAGGGGTTCGATGGGGGGGAAGGGGTTCGATGGGGGGGAAGGGGTTCGATGGGGGGGAGGGTTCGTTGGGGGGAGGGTTCGTTGGGGGGGGAGGGATTCGATTGGGGGGGAGGGCGTTCGATTGGGGGGGGAGGGCGTTCGATTGGGGGGGAGGGCGTTCGATTGGGGGGGAGGGCGTTCGATTGGGGGGGAGGGCGTTCGATTGGGGGGGAAGGGGTTCGATGGGGGGGAAGGGGTTCGATGGGGGGGGGGAGGGGTTCGATGGGGGGAAGGGGTTCGATGGGGGGGGGAAGTGGATCAATGGGGGGGAAGGGGTTCGATGGGGGGGAAGGGGTTCGATGGGGGAGGGTTCGTTGGGGGGGGGAGATTCGATGGGGGCAAGGGGTTCGATGGGGGGAAGGGGTTCGATGGGGGGGGAAGGAGTTCGATGGGGGGGGAAGGGGTTCGATGGGGGGGGAAGGGGTTCGATGGGGGGGGAAGGGGTTCGATGGGGGGGGAAGGGGTTCGATGGGGGGGGAAGGGGTTCGATGGGGGGGGAAGGGGTTCGATGGGGGGGGAAGGGGTTCGATGGGGGGGGAAGGGGTTCGATGGGGGGGGGAAGGGATTCGATGGGGGGAGGGGAGGAGGGCATTCGATGGGGGGAGGGGATGAGGGCATTCGATGGGGGGAGGGGATGAGGGCATTCGATGGGGGGAGGGGAGGGCGTTTGATTGGGGGGGAGGGCGTTCGATCGGAGCGGGGAGGGCGTTCGATTGGGGGGGGGGGAGGGCGTTCGATTGGGGGGGGGGAGGGCGTTCGATTGGGGGGGGAGCGCATTCGATCGGGGGGGGCATTCGAATTGCGGGGAAGGGCGTTCGATTGGGGGGATGGGCGTTCGATTGGGGGGGGGGGGGAGGGCGTTCGATTGGGCGGGGAGGGACTTCGATTGGGGGAGAGGGCATTCGATTCGGGGGGTGGGCTTTCGATTGGGTGGGAGGGCGTTCGATTGGGGGGGGAGGGCGTTCGATTGGGGGGGGGAGGGCGTTGGATTGGGGGGGGAGGGCGTTGGATTGTGGGGGGGGAGGGATTTCGATAGGGGGAAGGGGTTAGAGAGGGGGAAGGGGTTAGAGAGGGGGAAGGGGTTTGATGGGAGGGGAAGGGGTTCGATTGGGGGGGGCGTTCGATGGGGAGGGGGCGTTCGAAGGGGAGGGGACGTTCGATGGGAAGGGGGCATTCGATGGGGAGGGGGCGGGGGGAGGGCCTTCGATGGGGGAAGGGGAGGAGGCTGTTCGATGGGGTGGTAGGGAGGAGGGCGTTCAATGGGGGGAGGGGAGGAGGGCTTTCAATGGGGGGAGGGGAGGAGGGCGTTCAATGGGGGGAGGGGGAGGAGGGCATTCGATGGGGGGAGAGGAGGGCGTTGGCGTTCGATGGGTGTTGGCGTTCGATGAGGGTGGGGGAGGGCGTTCGATTGTGGGGGGGCGTTCGATTGGGGGGGGGAAGGGGTTCGATGGGGGGGTTTCGTTGGGGGGGGAGGGATTCGATGGGGGGAAGGGGTTCGATGGGGGGAGGGGAGGAGGGCATTCGATGGGGGGAGGGGAGGGCGTTGCCGTTAGATGGGTGGCGGTGTTCGATGCGGGGGGAGAGGGCGTTGCCGTTCGATGGGAGGGCGTTTGATTGGGGGGGGGCGTTCGATCGGGGGGGGGAGGGCGTTCGATCGGAGGGGGGGGCGTTCGATTGGGGGAGGGCGTTCGATTGGGGGGGAGGGCGTTCGATTGGGGGGGGAGGGCGTTCGATTGGGGGGGGAGGGCGTTCGATTGGGGGGGGAGGGCGTTCGATTAGGGGGGAGGGCATTCGATTGGGCGGGAGGACGTTCGATTGGGGGGGGGAGGGCGTTCGATTGGGGTGGAGTTTCGAAGGGCGGGGGAGTTTCGATGGGCGGGGGGGGGTTTGATGTGCGGGGGGGCGGGAGGGAGTTTTGATGGGCGGGTGGGGGAGGGAGTTTTGATGGGTGGTGGGGGAGTTTTGATGTGCGGGGGGGAGGGAGTTTTGATGGGCGGGGGGAGGAGTTTTGATGGGCGGGCGGAGGAGTTTTGATCGGCGGGGGGTGGAGTTTTGATGGGCGGGGGGGTAGTTTTGATGGGCAGGGTGGGGAGTTTTGATGGGCGGGGGGGGAGTTTTGATGGGCGGTGGGGGAGTTTTGACAGGCGGGGAGGTGTGAGTTTTGATGGGCTGGGAGTTTTGATGGGCGAGGGGGAGTTTTGATGGGCGGGGGGTGGAGTTTTGATGAGAAGGTGGGGGGGGGGTGAGTTTTGATGGATTGGGAGATTTGATGGGCGGGGGCAGTTTTGATGGGCGGGAGGGCAGTTATGATGGGCGGGGGGGCAGTTATGATGGGCGGGGGGGCAGTTATGATGGGCGGGGGGGCAGTTATGATGGGAGGAGCAGTTTTGATGGGCGGGGGGGCAGTTTTGATGGGCGGGGGGTGCAGTTTTGATGGGTGGGGGGTGCAGTTTTGATGGGCGGGGGGTGCAGTTTTGATGGGTGGGGTGGTGGGGGGGGGGAGTTTTGATGGGCGGGGGGCCGTGGGGGAAGTTTTGATGGGCGGGGGGGCGGTGGGGGGGAGTGTTGATGGGCCGGGGGGGGGGGGGGGGGAGTTTTGATGGGCGGGCGTGGGCGGGACTTTTGCTGGGCGGGGGGAGCGAGAGTTTTGATGGGTGTGGGGCGTTGTAATAACTGCGTAGCCAGTAATTTTAATGAGCTTACTCAAGACTTTCTTAACCCTGTTGATGAAAATACTTTCCTTCATAAGAACATAAGAATTACGAGCAGGAGGTATTTCTATTTTTTATTTGGATATCTTGAAAAAATTATGTAAATATGTTTTGTCTCTTTACTTCTTTTATTTTTGTAGTTTAAGTTTCGATGAATGCTTCTGTTGCATAGTAAATTAACTTTGCAAAGTTTGTCATATGTTCTGTATATCTGTTTGATTCTATTCACATTCTTTAGTGAAGTCATTAAGTACCAAACTGCGCTGATTTCTTAACTCTCCGCAAGGGTTTTCTGTGCGGCCACAAGTGGCCACATATGATGGCCTAAGTTAGTTTGGCGCAACTATTAGCTGTGCAAAGTGACTTAAATGGCCAAAAGGGGCGTAGGTGGCTGGTAATTTCCCCTTTTGAACAAAATAAAACTAAACTAAAAAAATCTTAACTAATTAATTTACACTGGCGCAAATTGAATGTGCAAAATGGGGATTTTTAAAATACTCCAGAAAAATCAAGTTGCTCAAAAAAAAACGGAGCAACTTCTGGCCAAATTTGGGCCCTATAGAGAGAGTGAGACCAAGACCGAAAGCGAGAGCAAGAGCGAGAGTGAGACAAACAGGCAGAGAGAGAGAGAAATGCCCAAAGACACTAAAGGACAATGAAAATAAATGTACTAAGAGAAAGCCTCCTTCAGCAATTTGGAATCTGCTGCTTTCAGTTAACCTTCAGGTGACAACAAATGCTGCAATAACTTAGAAAAGGTTTGAACAGCATTTATTTTAATTGTTTGTGTCACTGCTAGGAGAGCAGAACAAGTTGAGGACATAACAGAACATATTCCTGTTAGGGGTTCAATGCCCTAAGTGTTTATAAATAGAAGAAAGAAATACTTGCATTTCTGCAGCACCTTTCATGATCACCAGATGTCTCAAAGTTACAACCAATGAAGTACTTTCATAGTTAGTCATTGTTGCAATGTAGGAAATGTGGCAGCCAATTTGCACACAGCAAGCTCCCACAAACAGCAATGTGATAATGATCAGATCATTTGTTTTTGTTATGATGCTTGAGGGATAAATATTGGTCATGACACCGGGGATAATTCCCCTGCTCTTCTTCAAAATAGTGCCATGGGATCTTTTACATTCACCCGAGAGAACAGATGGTTTAGCGTTTCTTCCGAAGACAGCACCTCCGACAGTACAGCACTCCCTCGGTACTGCCCCTCCGATAGTACAGCACTCCCTCAGTACTGCACCACCATTCAATATGATCATGGCTGATCATGCAACTTCAGTACCCCACTAGTCACTGCCTGCCATTCTGAAAAGGACCCGTTTATTCCCACTCTTTGCTTCCTGTCTGCCAACCAGTTCTCGATCCACGTCAATACATTACCCCCAATCCCATATGACTTAATTTTACACACTAATCTCTTGTGTGGGACCTTGTCAAAAGCCTTTTGAAAGTCCAAATACACCACATCCACTGGTTCTCCCTTATCCACTCTACTAGTTACATCCTCAAAAAATTCTAGAAGATTTGTCAAGCATGATTTCTCTTTCATAAATCCATGCTGACTTGGACCGATCCTGTCACTGCTTTCCAAATGTGCTGCTATTACATCTTTAATAATTGATTCCAGCATTTTCACCACTACCAATGTCAGGCTAACCGGTCTATAATTCCCTGTTTTCTCTCTCCCTCATTTTTTTTTAAAGTGGGGTTACATTAGCTACCCTCCAATTCATAGGAACTGATCCAGAATCCATAGGATGTTAGAAAATGACCACCAATGCATCTACTATTTCTAGGGCCACTTCCTTAAGTACTCTGGGATGAAGACTATCAGGCCCTAAGGATATATCGGCCTTCAATCCCATCAATTTCCCTAACTAATAAGGATTTCCTTCAGTGTCCTCAGTTCCTCGTTCTCACCAGACCCTCGGTCCCCTAGTATTTTTGGGAGGTTATTTGTGTCTTCCTTCGTGAAGACAGAACCAAAGTATTTATTCAATTGGTCTGCCATTTCCTTGTTCCCCTTATGAATTCATCTAATTCTAACTGCAAGGGACTAATCTTTTTCTCTTCACATATCTATAGAAACTTTTTGCAGTCAATTTTTATGTTCCCTGCAAGCTTACTCTTATATTCTATTTTCCCCCTCCTAATTAAACCCTTCGTCCTCCTCTGCTGAATTCTAAGTTTCTCTCAGTCCTCAGGTTTGCTGCTTTTTCTGGCCAATTTATATGCCTCTTCCTTGGATTTAACACTATCTCTAATTTCCCTTGTTAGCCACGGTTGAGTCACCTTCCCCGTTTTATTTTACACCAGACAGGGATGACAATTGTTGTAGTTCATCCATGCGATATTTAAATGTCTGCCATTGCCTATCTACCGTCAACTCTAAGTATTATTTGCCAGTCTATCCTAGCCAATTCACCTCTCATAACATCGCAGTTACCTTTCTTTAAGTTCAGGACCCTAGTCACTCTCCATCTTAATGAAGAATTCTACCATATTATGATCACTCTTCCCCAAGGGGCCCCTCACGACAAGATTGCTAATTAATCCTCTCTCATTACACAAGACCCATTCTAGGAAGGCCTGCTCTCTAGCTGGTTCCTCAACATATTGGTCCAGAAAACCATCCCTTATACACTCCAGGAAATCCTCCTCCACATTATTGCTACCAGTTTGGTTAGCCCAATCTACATGCAGATTAAAGTCATCCATGATAACTGCTGTACCTTTATTGCACGCATCCCTAATTTCCTGTTGGATGCCATCCCCAACCTCACTACTACTGTTTGGTGGTCTGTACACAACTCCCTGTAACGTTTTCTGCCCTTTGGTGTGTCGCAGCTCTACCCATATAGATTCCACATCATCCAAGCTAATGCCCTTCCTTACGATTGTGTTAATCTCCTCTTTAACGAGTATCGCTACCCCACTTCCTTTTCCTTTCTGTCTATCCTTCCTGAATATTGAATATCCCTGGATGTTGAGTTCCCAGCCTTGGTTACCCTGGAGCAATGTCTCCGTAATCCAGTTGTTATATTGAACTTGTATTTACTCTGTACAGCCACCAGAGGGCTCATCCCCTGGAGTCCCAAGGGATCCCATAATCTCTTGGGAGCACAGGTATTTAAGGATGCCACACAGGTTGGAGAGGCAATCTGGAGACCTGCAATAAAAGACTACGGTCACACTTCACTTTGAGCTCACAGTGTTCAGTCTGACTCTTTCTCCATACATAACACTAAGTACATCATATCCATTAACAGCTATCTGCGCAGTTAATTCATCCATCTTATTACGAATGCTCCTCGCATTGAGACTCAGAGCCTTCAGCCTTATTTTTTAGCACTCTTTGTCCTTTTAGAATCATGTTGTAATGTGGCCCTTTTTGATTTTTGCCCTTGATTTCTCTGTACCCCAACTCTTACTTTTCTCCTTCCTACCTTTTGCTTCCGCCCCTTTTTACTTCCCTCTGCCTCCTTGCATAGATTCCCATTCCCCTGCATTATTATTTTAAACCCCTCCCCAACAGCACTAGCAAACACTCCCCCTCGGACATCGTTCCGGTCCTGCCCAGGTGCAGACTGTCCGGTTTGTACTGGTCCCACCTCCCCCAGAACCGATTCTAATGTCCCAGGAATTTGAATCCCTCCCCCTTGCACCATTCCTCAAGCCACGTATTCATCTGAGCTATCCTGCTATTCCCACTCTGACTAGCACGTGGCACTGGTAGCAATCCTGAGATTATGACCTTGGAGGTCCTACTTTTTAATTTAACTCCTAACTCCCTAAATTCAACTTGTAGGCCCTCACCCCGTTTTTTATCTATATAGTTGGTACCTATATGCACCACGACAGCTGGCTGTTCACCCACCCTCTCCAGAATGCCCTGCAGCCGTTCTGAGGCATCCATGACCCTTGCACCAGGGAGGCAACGTACCATCCTGAAGTCTCGTTTGCGGTCGCAGAAACGCCTATCTATTCCCCTTACAATAGAAACCCCTATCACTATAGCTCTCCCACTCTTTTTCCTGCAAAAGGCATTAAAATGAGAGAAACCATTGACCCCAAATTTGCGACTGAATTAAGATCTTACTGCAATATATCTGAATTTAGATAACCAATAGAATTACTAATGAATAGAATCACTAACGAAATACAGAATAATCCGTCAACTGCCAGATAAATCTCTCAGCGACAGGCTGCTGTGCGAGCAAAATCTGACATTAAACACAGTAGCACAAATGTGTATGTCAGCTGAACCTATGATGGCACAAATATATTTAAGGTGGAGATAGACAGATTTTTGAGCGATAGGGGAATAAAGGGTTATGGGGTGCAGGGAGGTGGAGCTGAGTCCATGATCAGATCGTCCATGATCAGATCAGCTATGATCTTATTCGGAGCAGCCTCGAGGGGCCAGCTGGCCTACTCCTGCTCCTATTTCTTATGTTCTTACGTTCTGAAATCAAGGAGCTGACCTGTGTGAACAATTGAACCATTGAAGCATTTGCTAAGAACAAAATCATATTAGAAACCTGCAAAGTCATCCTTCAAATCTGAAAGAGGAAATGCTGCAAATTGGCTCAGGAATTGCCATGGGGATAATGGCAAGGGTACATTTATTGTCCATCACAAATTTCAGGTGTAGAACATGGGACTATGCAAGATATTCCAAATCACAGGTCAAGAAGAATCAGAGATACAAGGTGTCTTATTCAAATAAGAAATTGATTTGTACCATTATTATGAATGAAACAGAAAAGTCACAATTTAAACTGGATGTCGGGGCACAAATGAATATCCTATCTGAGTGAGATCACAGGGATGTGACACATGGAGTGATACTCGGGGACAGACACACCATTAATGCAGGCTTCACCTATAAGAGTAGCAAGCACCAAGTAGCATTCATACTGATGCCAAAAGATAGAAACAACAATTTTAGGTCAGATTATTTACTTGGTAAAGAGGGTACTGATTGTGAAGACTCAGTGACTTGTCTGGAATTCTAACCCTCGAATACAAGGATCTATTTTAAGGAATGGTTTATCCTCTAGGAATTTCAAATTCAGTTGGAGGGTGAGAAAGTTGGATCTCAAACCAGTGTCCTAAGCTTAAATAATGGAGACTACAAAGGTATGAAGGCAGAGTTGGCTAAAGTGGACTGGGGAAATAGACTAAAGTGTGGGACGGTTGAGGAGCAGTAGCACACATTTAAGGAGATATTTCATAACTCTCAATAAAAATATATCCCAATGAGAAGGAAAGACTGTAAGAGAAGGGATAACCCTCCGTGGCTAACGAAGGAAATAAGGGATGATATCAAATTGAAAACAAGGGCATACAATGTGGCCAATACTAGTGGGAGGCCAGAGGATTGGGAATTTTTTTTAAGCTAGCAAAGAACAACTAAAACATAATAAAGAGAGGGAAGATAGATTATGAAAGTAAACTAGCATGAAATATAAAAACAAATAGTAAGGGTTTCTACAGGTACATAAAAAAGAAGAGTGGCTAAAATAAATGTTGGTCCCTTAGAGGATGAGACTGGGGAATTAATAATGGGGAACAGAGAAACGTCAGAGACTTTGAACAAATATTTTGTATCGGTCTTCACAGTAGAAGACACTAAAAACATCCCAATAGTAGATAATCAAGCGGCTATAGGTAGGAAGGGACTTAATACAATTACGATCACTAATGAAGTAGTACTCGATAAAATAATGGGACTAAAGGAGGAGAAGTCCCCTCGAGCTGATGGCTTGCATCCTAGCATCCTAAAAGAAGTGGCTGCAGAAATAGTAGATGCATGGTTGCAATCTACCAAATTCCCTGGATTGTGGGGCGGTCCCAGCGGATTGGAAAACCGCAAATGTAACGCCCCTTTTTTTAAAACGAGGCAGACAAAAAGGAGGAATCTATAGCCTAACATCTGTTATTGGGAAAATGCTAGAGTCCATTATTAAAGAAGCAGTAGCAGGACATTTGGGAAAGCATAATTCAATCAAGCAGAGTCAGCATGGTTTTATGAAAAGGAAATCGTGTTTGACAAATTTGCTGGAGTTCTTTGAGAATGTAATGAGCTGGGTGGATAGGGGGAACCAGTGGATGTGGTGTATTTGGATTTCCAGAAGGTATTCGATAAGGTGGCACATAAAAGATTACTACACAAGATAAAAGTTCACGGGGTTGTGGGTAACATAACCGCATGGATAGAAGATTGGCTAACTAAAAGAAAACAGGGAGTCGGGATAAACGGCTCATTTTCCAGTTGGCAAACAGTAACTCGTGGGATGCCACAGGGATCGGTGCTGCAGCCTCAACTATTTACAATCTAAATTAATGACTTGGATGAAGGGACCAAGTGTAATGTAGCCAAGTTTGCTGATGATACAAAGATGGGTGGAAAAGCAAATTGTGAGGAGGACACAAAAAATCTGCAAAGGGATATAGACAGGCTAAGTGAGTGGGCAACAATTTGGCAGATGGAGTACAATGTGGGAAAATGTGAGGTTATCCACTTTGGCAGAAATAATAGAAAATCAAATTATAATTTAAATGGAGAAAAATTGCAAAGCACAGAGGGACCTGGGGCATTAAACACAAAAAGTTAGCATACAGGTACAGCAAGTAATCAGGAAGGCAAATGGAATGTTGGCCTTTACTGCAAGGGGGATAGAGTATGAAAGCATAGACGTCCTGCTACAACTGTACAGGGTATTGGTGAGGCCACACCTTGAGTACAGTTTTGGTCTCCGTATTTAAGGAAGGATATACTTGCATTGGAGGCTGTTCAGAGAAGGTTCACTAGGTTGATTCCAGTGATGAGCGGGGTGACTTATGAAAATAGGCTGAGTAGGTTGGGCCTGTACTCATTGGAGTTCAGAAGAATGAGAGGTGATCTTATCAAAACATATAAGATAATGAGGGGGCTTGACAAGGTGGATGCAGAGAGGATATTTCCACTCATAGGGGAATCTAGATCTAGGGGGAAGAGTTTTAGAATAAGGGGCCGCCCATTTAAAACTGAGGAATTTCTTCTCTCAGAGGGTTGTAAATCTGTGGAATTCTCTGCCCCAGAAAGCTGTGGAGGCTGGGTATATTTAAGGCACAGTGAGACAGATTTTTGAGCGATAAGGGAATAAAGAGATATGGGGAACGGGCAGGGAAGTGGAGCCGAGTCCATGATCACATCAGCCATGAAATGGCGGTGCAGGCTCAATGGGTCAAATGGCCTATTCCTGCTCCTATTTCTCATGATCTTATGTTCTTATTTGCCGGGAGACACCAGATCAGAATTAATAAAAACAGATAATCCAATAAGGTTTCCAGAAAAATTTTAAATGTAACTTGGTAGAAAGAAGGAATTAGAGGTTACCAAGAAAGTAGCTGCCCTTTCCAAATCACTGAAAAACAAAGGGTTATTCCTTCAAATCTGCTAAACTGAAATTTTGACTAAAATTTCCAACAAGAGGAATTTCCTACAGGTGTTCAGCAGGTGAGACTGATGACGACTCAGCTAGGGCCTGAATGGGATTTCTCAAGACTGTAGACAATGAGTCGACTCAGTTATCTATTATGGGGCTTGCAAGCAGAGTAATGACTTAGGAAGAGCTTTGGACAGCAACTGGGGAAATAGTCACCATGTCCTGTCATGATGGAAGGAGTAGCACCTAATGTGGTGGCATTTTCCATCAGGCTAAGGGACATCCTACAGTCGTAGTTTCTGGCATGACAGAAATAACCTTCTTGATTTGTTTTATTCATTCTCGGGATATGGGTGACACTAGTGAAACTGCATTTATTATCCATCCCTAATTTCCCTAAATAACTGAGTAGCTTGCTCAAACACATCAGGGGACATGAAGGGTCAGACAGAGTGTGGAACTGAAGTAGAGTGTAGACCAGACTGGGTAAGGGAAGGACAGCAGGTTCCCTTCCCTGAACACCAGTTGTGTTTTTACAACAATCAGGCAGTTTTCGCAGTCACTTTTTCTGGTGCTAGCTCACAAATTACTGGATTATTGAATTAAATTTCACAACTAGCTGGAGTTTAAATTTTGAATCTGTGGGTTGCCAGTTCAGGGCTGAAACAAGGCTACCAGACTGTTATATATGTATACTTGTATTTACTCTGTACAGCCACCAGAGGGCTCATCCCCTGGAGTCCCAAGGAATCCCATCATCCCTTGGGAGCACAGGTATTTAAGGAGGCTTCACAGGTTGGAGAGGCACTCTGGAGACCTGCAATAAAAGACTAAGTCACACTTTACTTTGGGTTCATAGTGTTCAGTCTGACTCTTTCTCCATACACAACAACTGGCGACGAGATACAGATACCGAACCCAAAGATGCAGAGATCAGTGGGCATCCTGGAGAAATTCTCGGAGGGAGATGATTGGGAATTTTTTGTGGAGCAACTCAACCAATACTTTGTGGCCAATGCGCTAGATGGGGAAGAGAGCGCTGCCAAACGAAGGGCAATCCTCCTCATCGTCTGTGGGGCACCAACATATGGCCTCATGAAGAATCTGCTCACTCCAGCGAAACCCACGGAGCAATCGTACGCTGATTTGTGCACACTGGTCCGAGAGCATCTGAACCCAAAGAAAAGTGTTCTGATGGCGAGGTACCGGTTCTACACCTACAAAAGGTCTGAAGGCCAGGAAGTGGCGAGTTATGTCGCCGAGCTAAAACATCTTGCAGGACATTTGGAGCACATGCTCAGAGACATTTTCGTAATTGGCATTAACCATGAAGCCATACTTCACAAACTTTTGACTGTAGAGACCCCAACCTTGAGTAAGGCCATAGCGATAGCCCAGGCGTTCGTTGCCACCAGTGACAATACGAAGCAAATCTCTCAGCACACAAGTACTGTGAACAAAGTGATGTTGTTTTCGAATCATAACGTGCAGGGCAGGTCACACATACCTGCAGCTACACGTCTGCAGATGTCTCAGAGTCCCCCATCAAAGGTGGTGAATGCAAAGCAATTAACACCTTGTTGGCGCTGTGGGGGTGATCATCGTTTCCATTCATGCCAATTCAAAGACTATGTTTGCAAGGGCTGTGGAACAATGGGACACCTCCAACGAGTGTGCAGGTGAGCTACAAAGCATGTTAAACCTGCAAACCACCATGTTGCAGAGGAGGACAGATCCACGGAGGATCACAACGAACCAGAGCCTCAGACCGAGGAGGCAGAGGTACATGGCGTGCATACATTCACCATGAATTGTCCCCAGATAATGCTGAATGTTGAACTAAATGGACTCCCGGTGTCAATGGAGCTGGACACGGGCGCAAGCAAGTCCATCATGGGCAAAAAGACTTTCGAAAGACTGTGGTGCAACAAGGCCTCAAGGCCAGTCTTAACTCCAGTTCGCATGAAACTAAGAACTTACATGAAAGAACTGATTCCTGTAATCGGCAGTGCTACCGTAAAGGTTTCCTATGATGGAGCGGTGCACAAGCTACCACTCTGGGTGGTACCATGCTGCTTGGCAGGAGCTGGCTGGGAAAGATACACTGGAACTAGGACAACGTCCGAGCACTATCGCCCACTGACGACACTTCGTGTGCACAGGTCTTATTCAAATTTCCTTCGCTGTTCGAACCATGCATCGGGAAATTCCAAGGAGCAAATTCTGGGGGCGCGACCCATCCATCACAAGGCGAGAGCAGTACCGTACATGAGAGAAAGGGTACAGATCAAGCTAGACCAGCTGCAAAGAGAGGGCATCATTTCCCCAATCGAGTTCAATGAGTGGACCAGTCCTATTGTACCTGCCCTCAAGGGAGACAGCACCGTCAGAATCTGTGGCGATTACAAAGTAACTATCAATCGTTTCTCCCTGCAGGACCAATACCCACTACCAAAGGCCAACGACCTCTTTGCAACGCTGGCGGGAGGAAAGTCATTCACGAAGCTGGATCTGACTTCAGCCTACATGACGCAGGAACTGGAGGAATCATCGAAGGCCCTCACCTGCATCAACATGCACAAAGGTCTTTTTGTTTATAATAGATGCCCGTTTGGAATCCGATCGGTGGTGGCGATATTCTGGAGAAACATGGAAAGCTTACTGAAGTCGGTACCATACACTGGGGTCTTCCAGGACGACATCTTGGTCACAGGTCGGAACACAGTTGAGCATCTGCGGAACCTGGAGGAGGTTCTTAGTCGACTCAACCACGTGAGGCTCAGGTTAAAATGCTCAAAGTGCGTTTTCCTGGCGCCTGAAGTGGAGTTCCTGGGAAGGAGGATTGCGGTGGACGGCATCAGGCCCACCAACGCGAAGACGGAGGCAATTGAGAACGCACCGAGGCTACAGAACGTGACGGAGCTGCGGTCGTTTCTGGGATGCCTGAACTACTTTGGTAACTTCTTACCGTGTCTCAGCACACTGTTAGACCCACTGCATGTCTTACTACGAAAGGGGGATGAATGCGTTTGGGGCAAAAGCCAAGAAAATGCCTTTGTAAAAGCGAGAAAATTGTTATGCTCAAACAAATTGCTTGTGCTGTATGATCCATGTATGCATTTGCTACTAGTATGTGATGCGTTGTCATATGGCATCAGGTGTGTATTGCAGTAAGCTAATGATTTTGGGAAACTGCAAACGGTTGCTTATGCATTCAGGAGTCTGTCTAAGGCTAAGAGAGCCTACAGCATGATTGAGAAAGAAGCGTTAGCGTGTGTCTATGAGGTAAAGAAAATGGATCAATACCTGTTTGGGCTAAAATTCGAATTGAAAACTAACCATAAGCCATTTATATCCCTGTTCTCCGAGAATAAAGGGATATATACCAATGCGTCGGCCCACATCCAGAGATGGGCGCTCACGTTGTCTGCATACAACTACGCCATCCGCCACAGGCCAGACACAGAAAACTGTGCCAATGCTCTCAGTAGGCTGCCATTGCCCACCACGTGGGTGGAAATGGCGCAGCCCGCAGATCTAGCCATGGTTATGGAAGCATTTGAGACTGAGCAATCACCCGTCACTGCCCGGCAGATCAAAACCTGGACAAGCCAGGACCCCTTATTATCTCTAGTCAAAAGCTGTGTGCTTCACAGGAGCTGGTCCAGTGTCCCATTGGAAATGTAGGAAAAGATAAAGCCGTTCCAGCGGCGCAAAGATAAAATGTCTATACAGGCAGACTGCCTTCTGTGGGGCAATCGAGTATTGGTCCCCAAGAAGGGCAGAGACACCTTCATCAATGACCTCCACCGTACCCACCCATGCATTGTAATGATGAAAGTGATAGCCAGATCCCACGTGTTGTGGCCCAGTATCGATGCAGACTTAGAGTCCTGCAATCACAGATGTAATACATGCTCACAGTTAAGCAATGCACCCAGGGAGGCGCCGCTAAGTTTATGGTCTTGGCACTCCAAACCGTGGTCCAGTGTACACGTCGACTATGCAGGTCCGTTCTTGGGTAAAATGTTCCTTGTCTGGTTGTAGACGCGTACTCCAAGTGGATTGAATGTGAGATAATGTCGGCTAGCACGTCCGCTGCCACTACTGAAAGCCTGCGGGCCACGTTTGCCACACACGGCTTACCCGATGTCCTGGTGAGTGACAACGGGCCATATTTTACCAGTGCTGAGTTCAAAGAATTCATGACCCGTAACGGAATCAAACATGTCACATCTGCCCTGTTTAAACCAGCATCTAATGGTCAGGCACAGAGAACAGTGCAAACCATCAAGCAAGGCTTGAAGAGGGTAACTGAAGGCTCACTGCAGACTCGCCTATCCCGAGTCCTGCTTAGCTACCGCACAAGACCCCACTCACTCACTGGGATCCCACCTGCTGAACTGCTCATGAAAAGAGCGCTTAAGACAAGGCTCTCGTTAGTTCACCCTGATCTACATGAACAGGTAGAGAGCAGGCAGCTTCAACAAAGTTGCATACCATGATAGCGCAAATGTGTCACGTGAGATTGAAATCAATGATCCTGTATTTGTATTAAATTATGGACAAGGTCCCAAGTGGCTTCCCGGCACTGTTGTGGCCAAAGAGGGGAATAGGGTGTTTCGGGTCAAACTTTCAAATGGACTCATATACCAGAAACACTTGGACCAAATCAAACTCAGATTCACAGACTATCCTGAGCAACCCCACCTTGGACCCTACTTTTTTTGATCCTCCAACACACACACCAGTGGCAACCGACACCACAGTTGACCATGAAGCAGAACCCATCATTCACAGCAGCCCAGCATGGCCCAACACACCAGGCAGCCCAGCTGCACAGCAGCCCAGCGAGGGCCCAACAAATGATTCAACAACACCAGCTTTCACACCGAGACGATCAACCAGGGCAAGAAGGGCCCCAGATCGACTCACATTGTAAATAGTTATACTATTGACTTTGGGCGGGGGGGTGGAGTGTTGTTATATATGTGGACTTGTATTTACTCTATACAGCCACCAGAGGGCCCATCCCCTGGAGTCTCAAGGAATCCCATAATCTCTTGGGAGCACAGGTATTTAAGGAGGCTTCACAGGTTGGAGAGGCACTCTGGAGACCTGCAATAAACGACTACGGTCACAGTGTTCAGTCTGAGTCTTTCTCCATACATAACACAGACCATAACTGATTTATGACTAATAGCACTGTCCCTTAAGCGGGTTACTTAATAGAAATGAAGGTCTATATAAAAAGGTCTTATTCCTAATTCAGAAGGTTGTGGAACGATTTAAGAAGGTTATTAGGTTTCTGGAGAGGAAAATAGCTATATGATGTTGTAAAGAAACATCTGAAGCAATTTGCCACAAAGCAAAGAGAGAAAGAGTTAAAGTTGGCAAGTATTAAATGTTTAAAGCAAACACAGGTAAAACTTAGAAAAATGTATTACAGTTATCAGTTAAAAGCCTGAGTCTGAGCCGGAATAGTAAAGTGACATAATACAGAGATTACATCAGGCAAGGCTACTTAAGCGGGAAGGAGAAAACAATAGAAAAAACAAGAAGCAATGAACCAAAGAAGCTGAGGATCCCAGAGCAAGCAAAACTACCTAAGACAGCAGCCAACCTAGTAAAGAAGAGGTTGTACATCTTCAAACTTCAGAGAAATCACGGAATTCTGGAATCTTGTCCATGGCATGTTGAATTCAAACTGTAAACTTAACTTTGCTAAGCCATGTAACTATTGCCTTGGTCAGTAATACTGATAGTGATACACCCAAGTTATGATTGTGCCTATGATAATTAATATGTCAATTAATAATTGATGACCAAATAGTTATTGTTATCCTCAGTCTTTAACTTTGTGACAATATGTGTTGAGGCTAAGAGGAGTGTTGTACTGCGTTCTGGCTATGGTAGGGTTGGTCTGCCGAGAGATTATGTGGGATGGTCCAGAGGAGAGATAATTTAGGCATTGTCTAAGTCTTGGATGTAAATAGTAGATTCCAATCTAATTTTCATTTGTGTACATTAGAAAATGAAAAGATCTATCCGATACTGTAGGACTAATATTGATTACCTATTGATATTTGGATACAATATTTCTTACATATTTTACGGAGGTTAGCATCCATTGATCTTACAAACTAAAGGAGCCATCAGAATATGGATGACAAAAAGATTAAATCGCAAATTGCTTACTCTCTAAAACTTAAGGCTATAAAAAGGGAACCTTACAGAATTCATTAGATTACAGCAGTTTGATCAGCAAAATATATTTTAGAATGTTTGACATCTCCTCAGATTTCTGGAAAACTAGATGAAGCAGTTGCAAATGATTCAAATTCCATATTTTTGATGGGCAGTACAAATTCTTACGAGCTTCTCTTTGCCATTACTTCAGCTCAAACCGGAGATTGTTGAGTTAAAGGTTAAAGTGCTCGAAAAAGATGACGCGCAAATAAAAACTACAACGACCACAGACAATGACTGGCCACAAGCATTCCCAGGAGGAAGAGTCAACTATCCACGATAGATCAGCTCACGGGCAATGTTAACACACCAGTGGATAACAAGGATGGCAAAGATCTTTAATGGACCCTGATCGCCCTCTCCCCATCTCCCCCTTTCCTTTCCCAATCATTTCCCATATCCCCATCTATTCCCTACCCCCCTCCACCACCCGATCGCCCACTCCCCATCCTACCGCCCACCCTCTCCCCATTTCCCCCTCTCGTCCACCCTCTCCCTCTATAACCCCTTCCTCCCCCCCTCACTCCCATTATCCCCCCCCACTCTTCCCATCTCGCCCCCCTGTCCCCCCCCCCCACTCTCCCACCTTCCCACTCTCCCGATCTCCCACCCTCCCACTCTTCCCATCGTCTAACCCCACCCACTCTCCCCATCGTCTACCCCCACCCACTCTCCCCATCTACCCCCCCCTCTTCCCATCTACCCCCCTCCCCATCTCCCCACCCTCCTATCCTCCCCATCTCTCCCTCCATAACCCCCACCACTCTATAATCCCCCAATCCCTCCACTCTGCAACCACACCCCCACTCTGCAACCACTGCCCCCACTCTGCAACCACACCCCCACTGCCCCCACTCTGCAACCACTGCCCCCACTCTGCAACCACACCCCCACTGCCCCCACTCTGCAACCACACCCCCACTGCCCCCACTCTGCAACCACACCCCCACTGCCCCCACTCTGCAACCACACCCCCACTGCCCCCACTCTGCAACCACACCCCCACTGCCCCCACTCTGCAACCACACCCCCACTGCCCCCACTCTGCAACCACACCCCCACTGCCCCCACTCTGCAACCACACCCCCACTGCCCCCACTCTGCAACCACACCCCCACTGCCCCCACTCTGCAACCACACCCCCACTGCTCCCACTCTGCAACCACACCCCCACTGCCCCCACTCTGCAACCACACCCCCACTGCCCCCACTCTGCAACCACACCCCACTCTACAACCACACCCCCACTTACCCCACTCTGCAACCACACCCCCACTGCCCCCACTCTGCAACCACACCCCACTCTACAACCACACCCCCACTGCCCCCACTCTGCAACCACACCCCACTCTACAACCACACCCCCACTGCCCCCACTCTGCAACCACACCCCCACTGCTCCCACTCTGCAACCACACCCCCACTTCCCCCACTCTGCAACCACACCCCCACTGCCCCCACTCTGCAACCACACCCCACTCTACAACCACACCCCCACTTCCCCCACTCTGCAACCACACCCCCACTGCCCCCACTCTGCAACCACACCCCCACTCTGCAACCACACCCCCACTGCTCCCACTCTACAACCACCCCCCCACTGCCCCCACTCTGCAACCACACCCCCACTGCCCCAGCGCTATGACCCCCCCCCCAATTCCCCCGTGCTATAACCCCTCCATTCCCTGCACGCTATGACCCCCATGCCCCCCACATTATAACCCCCCCCATTCCCCCCACGCTATAACCCCCCCATTCCCCCCATGCTGTAACCCCCTCCATTCACCCCACCCTCCCGGACCCTCCCCATCTCCCGGACTCCCTCGGTGGCTCAGAAGGTGACTGGGGCTCACGAGCTTTATGCGAATGAGGCCTGAGGCCCAATATGGGGTTAGACTTGGAACTACCCGTTCTGATGCACGGATTGTGCCCAGTTTCCGCTGCCAAGCCTGTGTGTTTATATTAAATTGATGAATGAATGGAAAAACAAGAACTTTACCTTTGAAGACACAATCCTGTTATCAGGATATTTTTGCAGAATGTAAGCGTCTGTGCCAGGAGGGGGTTCACGATGTCCAATATAAACTGTCCGACTATCCACCCAGTTCTCTTCTCCAACACACTAAATAGAAAGAAGGAGAATTATTGACTAACATCATACACACATCACTTTCTGACTATGTTAGGAATTGCTGAAAACAATGACTCAACTGGGAGTCTTTTAAACTTACAAAGTATTTATTGGAGACAGTATTAAAGCTCCTTTAAAAGCAATTAAAGCTTTCATGCTTAGCAATCCCATGATGCTTCATTCTGAAACCCAACAAGTAACTTGGAGATTTTAGAGATCAGATATACCACAAAAAGCAGTTTTAGCTTTGCACTGGTGTGAAATGTATTAATAAGAACATATGAATTAGGAGCAGGATTAGGCCATACGGCCCCTCGAGCCTGCTCTGCCATTCAATAAGATCATGGCTGATCTTCGACCTCAACTCTACCTTCCCGCACTATCCCCATATGCCTTGATTCTCCTAGAGTCCAAAAATCTATCTATCTCAGCCTTGAATATACTCAACAATTCAGTATCCACAGCTCTTTGGGGTAGCGAATTCCAAAGATTCACAACTCTCTCAGTGAAGAAATTATTCCGATCAATCTTAAATGGCCAACCCATTATCCTGAGACTGTGATCGCTAGTGCTAGACTCTCCAGTCAGGAGAAACAACCTCTCAGCATCTACCCTGTCAATCTCCCTCAGAATCTTAAATGTTTCAATGAGATCACCTCTCATTCTTCTAAACACCAGAGTGTATAGGCCCAATCTATTCAATCTCTTCCTTTAGGACAGCCCTCTCATCCCAGGATTCAACCTAGTGAACCTTTGTTGCACTGCCTCTAAGACAAGTATATTGTTTCATAAGAACATAAAAACATAAGAATTAGGAACAGGAGGTAAGATCAAAACTGTCCACAGTTCTCCAGGTGTGGTCTCACCAAAACCCTGTACAATTTTAGCAAGACTTCCTTACTCCTGTACTCCAACCCTCTAGCATTGAAGGCCAACATGCCATTTGTCTTCCTAACTGCTCGCTATACCTGCATGCAAACTCTGTGATTCATGTATGAAGACACCTAAATCACCCTGAATACCAACATTTAATAGTTTCTTACCAATAGAAAAACAGATTTTTTTAAATTCTTCCTACAAAATGAATAACCTCACATTTCCCCATATTATACTCCATCTGCCATCTTATTGCCCACTCACTCAACCTGTCTATATCCCTTTGCAGGTTCTTTGTGTCCTCCTCACAGCTTACTTTTCCACCTACCTTTGTATTGTCAGAAAGCTTGGACACATTACTCGGTCCCTTCATCTAAGTCATTGATATAGATTATAAATAGCTGAGGTCCCCGCACTGATCCTTGCAGCACCCAACTAGTTTCAGCCTGCCAAGCTGAAAATAACCCACTTATGCCTACTCTGTTTTCTGTCCATTCACCAATCATCTCTCCATGCTAATATATTCCACCCAACCCCATGAGCACATATCTTGCCTCACAAACTTTTATGTGGCACCTTATCGAATGTCTTTTGGAAATCCAAATATACCCACCCATTGGTTCTCCTTGATATACCCTGCTGCTTACATCCTCAAAGAACTGGAATAAATTTGTTAAACACGATTTCCCTTTCATAAAACCGTGTTGACTCTGCTTCATCATATTATGATTTTCTAAGTGCTCTATTACCACTTCCTTAACAATGGATTCCAGCATTTTCCTGATGACTGATGTCAGGCTAACTAGCCTGTAGTTTCCCATTTTCTCTCTCTCTTACATTTGCTAACTTCAATCCACTGGGACTATTGTAGAATCTGGGGAATTTTGGAAGATCACAACCACTATCTCTGCAATGACCTATTTTAGAACCCGAGGATGCAGGCCAGGGGATTTGTAAGCATTTAATCCCATTAGTTTCTCAAGTACTTTTTCTCTACTGATCTTAATTACTTTAAGTTCCTCATTCTCATTAGCCCCTTGATTCCTCACTATTTTGGTATGTTTTTGTGATTTCTACTGTGAAGACAGATACAAAATATTTGTTTAAATTTCTGCCATTTCTTTGTTCCACTTTATAATTTAGCCTGTCTCAGCCTCTTTGGGACCAATGTTTACTTTTGCTACTCTCTTCCTTTTTACATACTTGTAGAAGCTCTTATAATCTGTTTTTATATTTCTTGCTAGTTTACTCTCATATTCTATTTTCTTCCTTTTTATCAATGCTTTGCTGGTTTCAGAAGTTGTCCCAATCCTCAGATTTGGTACTATTTTTCACAATATTATGAGTCTCTTCAACTCAATTATAACTCAAATGTAAAGTTGCCCAGATTCATTTTTGGAAAGAATTTACAAATACAAGGTGCTGCAACTGTACCCCATTGCAAAGCAAACTGCCTGGGGACTATAAAAGGTTTAAATGTTATTGTCACAACTTTCAGGTCTGCAATAGATATTCTCTTGGGTTCAATGTCTGTGATTACTCCTGCAGGCAGACCCCATGTACCCTATGATCAGGAGTATACCTTTTACTGCCCAATAATAACGTAACCTGGGAGCTGAAACAGTAAGATCTCCCGTTGTGTCCACTGGATTATTTGATCTCACACATGCTACCACGTGCAAGGCAAGTACTCGTGAGATAAGGCGAAATGTCAACTGGGTTAGTTTACATGAAATACATGAATGAACAGAATACTATTTTCACATCTCCTTTGCTACTCAAAACATCTAAAATAATAAATGATAAGTTTTCCCTCATTTCATATATTAGCATCACTGCCTGGTACGAAAGCTAGAAAGAGACCTCATCCTCTCTTGGACTGCTCCAGCCCTAAAATGCATTGTCCCCAAAATTCCTGGGCTATTGAGGAGGGGACAAAACATGAGATAGATCCTGGCTCGCCAGGGTTCCATCACATTTGGACAGGATCTCTAAATTATAGACTGGATAGATCTTTTGTCCAAACCCCTATATCAAGGGACATGTTGGGGAGGCCTAACCCTGCACTGGGGGAAGGTAATTGATTCCAGAGGGGACCCATCATCTCCCCTAATCAGAGTACCCCCTGTGGGAGCTGAAGACACTAGGCCCATTTGAGCTTCAAGGGGACATCACTTCATCAAACAGTAGCAGATCAGCTCGAGATGCATCTTTACTGGCACCAGCGTCAGGACTGGGGCCTCGACTTGGTGCAAGGGTGGGCACGGGATCCACTCCACCGCATTTACACATCAGAAATAACACCTTGACTCAAAAGCCTCTGCCTCTTGGAGCAGGTGCCATGTCACTCTTACTGTGCTCAGTATATGAAGTCAATCCACATTATAGGTGCAACGCTCTCTGGAACATGTTAATCACGCCACCCCCTCTATTGTCTCAAACCAATACAGCATTGTGTGTGCACAATTCAATCAACTACTTAGTCTGTCAATCCACCTAAAGTTCCTAATTAAAACCCCAGATAAAATGTGTTCCTGGGAGTTTATATTTGTTGCCTGAATTCATCACTGTAGCAACACAATATAAATTATAAATTAACTCCTTCCAGTCCAAAATCAGCAAAAATCTTAAAATGGGAGTTACTTTTTAAAGGATTTCTTATTACATTTTGAATATTAGCAAATAGCTGACCTTAAACTTACAGCAACATTAAAGTGGAACAGTTTACACTTGAACTGTGAACCTGTCTTTTCTCTTTACAGATATCAATTGTCCTGTGCATTTCAGCATCTTCTGCTTTTAATAAAATGTAACTGACCTGTACACAGACTACATTTCCCAGGCCGATGATGCGGTGCGAGCAGTATAGCTTTCACCTCAAACAGATACCAGAATAAAATCAGTGTGTGTTTTATATGCAGTTTCCTTACAAAATCACAATTATTTCAGAAATATCTCATTATAAAAAAAAAGACCTGCAGCACTGTCATGTATTCAACCAGCATTGTAACCCATGTATAAACTGACCTAAGTTGTACACCGTGAGAACACTGACCACTAGGTGGGAAACACTCTTAGCCTGGACCTTCAGGTATAAAAGGGGAAGCTCTACCCACTTTCATCACTTGAGTGCTAAGGAATAAAGAACAGGTCACAGACTGACCTTCTCTCAAGCATGGGCCTCGTGTGCATTTATACTGTATAGTAAGGACGTATCAATGGCGACAAGAAACTGGGATTTAAACCACGCGAGCATGGCCACTAGCAGAACAGACGAGAGGTACTGTGTTAAGGAATGGTTGGGACAGAGATTCAACATTGTTAAAGCAGCACACAGTTCTCCAGGCAGACAAGGGCAGTCGGGCATGCCCCAACATGTAGTCGAACCCAGAGGGGGAGCTCGACAGAGACAATGGCAAGCTGAACTGCGATTCACGCGGCCAGTAATGGGGCCATCAACACCTGTTAATGGTGCACTCAAGGACAATAACAGGAGCAGTCAGGGACGATCGACTGTCAAGGGACCTTTTGTTTCAAACCGCAACTCATGCTGGAAGCGTGGAGGCACACACTCAGCCGGAGTTTGCAGAAATGAGCAAAATACCTGCAGAAATTGCAGAAATGGACACTGGGGGAAATCGCTGGAAGCTGAAGTTCAGCGAGTTCGTGTGGAGCACGTATACAGTTCATACACCAGGACGCCACCGATAATGATGAAAGTGCTCCTCAATGGCATTCCAGTATCAATGGAGTTAGACACGGGTGCCAGCCAGTCCCTGATGGGTATCAAACAGTTCGAAAAGTTGTGGGCATCCAAGGCCAGGAGGCCAAAATTATCGCCGATTGACGCACAGCTACGGACTTACACAAAGCAGATCATTCCAGTGCTTGGCAGCGCCACGGTAGTCGTGACCCACAAAGATTCGGAGAACAGACTGCCACTCTGAATTGTCCCAGGGGACGGTCCCGCACTACTGGGGAGGAGTTGGCTTGCTGTCATGAACTGGAAATGGAGCGATGTCAATGCAATTTCCTCTGTGGAGCGAGTATCATGCTCACAGATCCTGGACAAATTTGACTCATTATTTCAATCCGGCATTGGCACTTTCATGGGGGCCAAGGTAGTGATTCACATAAACCCGGACGCCAGGCCAGTACACCACAACGCCAGAGCGGTGCCTTACATGATGCGGGAAAAGATAGAAGGCGAATTGGACCGCCTGCTGAGGGAAGGCATCATCTCGCCAGTCGAATTCAGTGACTGGGCAAGCCCGATTGTGCCGGTGCTCAAGGCGGATAGGTTGGTCAGGATATGTGGCGATTACAAGGCCACCATCAATCGGGTGTCACTCCAAGACCAGTACCCGCTACCGAGAGCGGAGGACCTCTTTGCGACGCTATCCGGTGGCAAACTTTTTTCAAAATTGGACCTGACCTCAGCTTACATGACCCAGGAGCTGGCGAGTGAGTCGAAGAAGCTGACCACCATCATGACACACAAGGGGTTGTTTGTGTACAACAGATGTCCGTTCGGGATTCGCTCGGCCACCGCGATCTTCCAACAAAATATGAAAAGCCTCCTCAAGTCGATTCCAGGGACGGTGGTTTTTCAGGACAACATCCTCATTACAGGTTACGATACTGAAGAACACCTCCACAACCTGGAGGAGGTGCTACGCAGACTGGACCGGGTAGGTCTGCGACTGAAAAAGGTGAAGTGCGTCTTCCTAGCTCGAGAGGTAGAATTCCTGGGGATGAGGGTAGCAGCAGACGGGATCAGCCCTACTGCGTCCAAGACGGAAGTGATCCAGAGAGCACGCAGACCCCGTAACACGACGGAGCTGCGTTCATTCCTGGGGCTCCTGAACTATTTTGGTAACTTTCTTCCCAAATTGAGCACGCTACACGTGCTCCTACGCAAAGGTCACGAATGGGTCTGGGGGGACAGCCAGGAAAGGGCTTTTAATAGAGCATGCAATTTGTTATGTTCCAACAATCTGTTAACGCTATATGACCAATGTAAGAAACTTGTGTTAACGTGCAATGCGTCGTCCTATGGTGTCGGGTGTGTGTTGCAGCATGTCAATGCCAAGGGTCAGTTACAGCCGGTAGCTTATGCCTCCAGAAGTCTGTCCCAGGCAGAAAGGGGCTACGGGATGGTAGAAAAGGCAGTGTCGCTTGTGTATTTGCGGTAAAGAAAATGCACCAGTACCTGTTTGGCAGGAAATTTGAGCTGGAGACAGATCACAAACCCCTAACGTCCCTTTTGGCCGACAACAAGGCCATAAATGCAAACGCATCGGCCCGCATACAGAGGTGGGCACTCACGTTAAGCTGCCTATGACTACACAATTCGGCACAGACCGGGCACCGAAAATTGCGCAGATGCACTCAGCAGGCTCCCACTAGCCACCACTGAGGGGGCTACCGAGCATGCTGCTGAGATGGTCATGGCTGTTGAAGCTTTCGGAAGCGAAGGCTCACCCGTGACAGCCCGTCAGATTAAAGTCTGGACAAATAGAGACCCGCTATTGTCTCTAGTCAAGAAATGTGTCCTGAATGGGGACTGGGCAGCCACGTACAGGGCATGCCCTGAGAAATTTAAACCATTTCACAGGCGCAAGGATGAACTCTCGATTCAGGCCGAATGCCTACTGTGGGGAAACCGCGTAGTCATGCCCCAGATGGGCAGAGAGGTGTTCATCAGAGAACTCCACAATGGGCACCCGGGCATTGTCACGATGAAGGCAATTGCCAGGTCACACGTTTGGTGGCCAGGGATAGACGCAGATCTGGAACTTTGTGTTCGCAGGTGCAACATGTGTGCCCAGCTGGGCAATGCGCCCAGAGAAGCCCCCCTTAGCCCCTGGCCCGCCAAGCCTTGGTCATGCATCCATGTGGACTACACAGGTCCTTTCATGGGGAAAATGTTTTTGGTTGTAGTAGACGCCTACTCCAAATGGATCGAGTGTGACATTTTAAATTCAAGCACATCCTCTGTCACGGTAGAAAGTCTACGGGCAATGTTCGCCGCCCACGGTCTACCGGACATCTTGGTCAGCGACAATGGCCCGTGCTTCACAAGCACTGAATTCCAGGACTTCATGGCAGGCAATGGAATTAACCATGTTAGAACGGCCAGGCAGAACGAGCAGTGCAGATAATCAAACAGGGGATGCTCAGAATCCAAGGGGGTTCCCTACAAACCCGCTTATCACGCCTCCTGTTGGCCTATAGATCCCAACCACACTCGCTCACAGGGGTTCCACCCGCAGAGCTACTAATGAAAAGGATGCTCAAAACCCGGTTATCCCTTATACACCCCACCATGAAAGAAATTGTCGAGAGCAGGCGCCAGTCACAATATGACTACCATGACAGGAATGCGAGGGCGCGATGTATTGATGTAAATGATCCTGTTTTTGTCCTCAACTACGCTGCAGGGCCCAAATGGCTCACAGGCACTGTGGTTGCCAAAGAGGGAAATAGGATTCTGGTAGTTAAACTTACCAATGGACAAATCTGCCGCAAACACGTGGATCAAACAAAAAGGAGGTTCAGCAACCCCATAGAAGAAGCAGAGGAAGAACACGATATAGAGTTCGCTCCACCACAGGTGACCGAACACCGGAACCAAAGGGAGGAGAGCCCAGTCACTGTGGGCAGTCCGGACAGGCCTGAGGCACCGCAAACAGCAGACACTCAGGCCAGTACCCAACAACCGGAGCCCCAACTCAGGCGCTCTACAAGGGAGCGTAAACCACCAGAGAGACTCAACCTGTGATCCCAATAAGACTTTGGGGGGGGAGGTGATGTCATGTATTCAACCAGCATTGTAACCCATGTATAAACTGACCTAAGCTGTACACCGTGAGAACACTGACCACTAGGTGGGAGACACTCCTAACCTGGACCTTCAGGTATAAAAGGGGAAGCTCCACCCACCTTCATCACTTGAGTGCTAAAGGAATAAAGGACAGGTCACAGACTGACCTTCTCTCAAGCATGGGCCTCGTGTGCATTTATACTGTATCGTAAGGACGTATCACACATTCTCTGATTCATTGCCCCTCAGTGCAATCACTTCACATCACTGAAACTATAAAAAGAATGGAAAGAAGAATGTGCAAGAATGGAGCACACTCCAGTGATTTCCGTTATCATTCATCTAGTTAGAATTTATTTAATGGTATAAAATCACTTTGCTCCCATCTTCAGTGTGTCAATGAGTGCAGAAGTTGATGAAGCTGGACTCCACACTGCAGACAAGACATTCTCAGGCTGTTCCAGTTCACAGAGTTACTGTGGGCATTTAATATTAGAGCGCTATCCTAAGCTATCATTAAGTAATAATTATGACATTGTCAACAGAACACTGCACTCGAAAATAAATTTATTAGCTGTAAATGTTTGGGATGTTTCAAGGCCATAATAAAAGGTCTATAGCTCCATGCAGTAAGTTATAGAAGTGGCCTTTAGTTGGGCGATATATTCCACCCTGCAGTTGTAATCTTTGGGAAGTTCAATAAATATGTAGGGAATCTGCAAACTGAACAATGCCAGTACATGCTGGTAAAATAATTAACGGACAGAACTCCAGCCCGGGTATGCAGAGCCCCGGCACAGTGCCCGCCACACTGCGCATAGGGCCTCGGCACATGGCATGCCACCCTGCGCACAGGGCCCAGACGCACACACACACATGGCCCGGACGCGAACACACACACACGCTCACGGCCCAGATGCGCATGCAATCACACATGGCCCAGACGTACACACACGGCCCAGACGTGCACACACGGCCCAGGCGCGGGCATACACACACACATACACTCGATACACACAGCCCAGAGACACACAGCAGAGTGACGCCCCCACACGCGCGCATGCAACCCCCACGCACAACCCTCATACACTGCAGCACCTGCTTGCTTTGGTTTGTTTGTGTGCCATGCCCCAGAATAGGTGTGGTGATTAGTGATATGTGAACCTGATTCTATGCGAAGAGGTGAGCAGCTTCTGTGAAGCGACAGGTTCATACCCGTTGCTCTTTTGCGTCGCAAGTGATTGCAAAATGAAAATGGGGTTTGACGTTAACTGCATTATGCAAAGCAGAATGAGAGTAACTCTGTGCATTGGTTTAGATCTGGATCCGATGTCACAATCCAGACGCAGTTTACAGCCACTCACCCAGAGTGCAGCACCTCAGGCTGGTCTGGCTGAACCTAAACAGCTCCTTTAATATAAGCACTTCCAATAGTTTTACATGGAAATGTTTTAAACATAGGTGCAAGTGGCAGGGTGGAAGGATACGATGGAATGATGGGTTGGACAGGGAACATTCCACCGTGAGTCAGGCACCATTTGAAGTGATATCAGAGCCAGTTGGCACAGTGACACACACCATTCACTGTGAAACCTACCTGGAGTCTTGACTCCTTTACAGCAGCACTATTTGAAATTTTTAATCTGTGAAATCAGGCCTTCAAAACACATTGTAACCATGACGACAATCTCAATTCTTGTATTTTTAAATGAAGTCCATCTTCGATACTGATTGCAGCAACAGAAGTGGGGGAGGGGAGCTGTACATCCCAACTCTGCTCCAAAGCCAAACTACAGTACAGAGGCAGAGAGACAGAGAGGTGGAGAGAGAGCACGTGAGCGAGAGAGAGAGAACCAGGAAGAGCAAGTGAATGAGCGAGCCAAAGAGAGCGAGAGCCAGAGTGAGATGGAGTGAGAGACAAAGAGAGAGCAAGCCAGAGAGAGTGCATGAGCGAGCCAGCCAGAGGGGGAGAGAGAGGGAGCAAGAGAGAGCAAGCCAGCCAGAGGGGGGGGGGGGGGAGAGAGAGCCAGCCAGCCAGAGGGAGGGGAGAGAGAGCAAGCCAGCCAGAGGGGGAGAGAGATTGAGTGAGCGAGCCAGCCAGAGGAAGAGAGAGATCGCGAGAGAGAGCCAGCCAGCCAGAGGGGGAGAGAAAGAGCGCGATTGAGCCAGCCAGAGCGGGAGAGAGAGAGTGCGAGCCAGCCAGCCAGAGGGGGAGAGAGAGCGATCGAGCCAGCCAGCCAGAGGCGGAGAGAGCAGGCCAGTCAGCCAGAGGGGGAGAGAAAGAGCGCGATCGAGCCAGCCAGAGGGGGAGAGAGAGCGATCGAGCCAGCCAGCCAGAGGCGGAGAGAGCAGGCCAGTCAGCCAGAGGGGGAGAGAAAGAGCGCGATCGAGCCAGCCAGAGGGGGAGAGAGAGCGATCGAGCCAGCCAGCCAGAGAGGGGGAGAGAGAGCCAGCCAGCCAGCCAGAGGGGGAGAGAAAGAGCGAGCCAGCCAGCCAGAGGGTGAGAGAAAGAGCGAGCCAGCCAGCCCAGAGGGGAAGAGAGAGAGCCAGAGAGAGCAAGAGCAAGTGAGCCAGAGAGAGCGAGAGCCAGAGATGGAGAGAGACAGAGAGAATAAGGGGCCGCCCATTTAAAACTGAGATGAGGAGTAATTCCTTTTCTCAGAGGGTTGTAAATCTGTGGAATTCTTTGTCCCAGAGAGCTCTGGAGGCTGGGTCAATGAATATATTTAAGGCGAAAATAGACAGATCTTTGAGCGACAAGGGAGTCAAGGATTATGGGGAGCAGGCAGGGAAGTGGAGCCGAGTCCATGATCAGATCAGCCATGATCTTATTAAATGGCGGAGCAGGCTCCAGGGGCCAAATGGCCTACTCTTGCTTCTATTTCTTATGTTCTTATGAGAGACAGGGAGGGCGAGAGAGAGAGACAGACATATTGCTGGGTTGTGCCATGCCATTCCCAGCAACCTTGTGGCAAAAGCTGATGTCTGGCTTGTGGAGAACAGGGAATAAAGATTCCTGGGACAGCAACATTAACATAAATTGTTATATTTGTTTTTTTCATCAAATTCTCAGTTAAACCTTTTTGTTTCCAAAAGTTTAGGGAGAGGGAAGGTGACATCCACAACAAAAATCACCATATCACCATAGATGTTAACAAATATGATGTGATTGGGATTACGGAGACGTGGCTCCAGGGTGATCACGGCTGGGAACTCAACATCCAGTGGCATTCAACATTCAGGAACGATAGAATAAAAGGAAAAGGAGGTGGGGTAGCATTGCTGGTTAAGGAGGAAATTAAGGCAATAGTTCGGAAGGACATTAGCTTAGATGATGTGGAATCTATATGGGTAGAGCTGCAGAACACCAAAGGGCAAAAAACATTAGTGGGAGTTGTGTACAGACCTCCAAACAGTAGTAGTGATGTTGGGGAGGGCATCAAACATGAAATTAGGGGTGCGTGCAATAAAGGTGCAGCAGTTATAATGGGTGACTTTAATATGCACATAGATTGGTTAACCAAACTGGAAGCAATACGGTGGAGGAGGATTTCCTGGAGTGCATAAGGGATGTTTTTTTAGACCAATATGTCGAGGAACCAACTAGGGGGGAGGCCATCTTAGACTGGGTGTTGTGTAATGAGAGAGGATTAATTAGCAATCTCGTTGTGCGAGGCCCCTTGGGGAAGAGTGACCATAATATGGTGGAATTCTACATTAGGATGGAGAATGAACCAGTTAATTCAGAGACCATGGTCCAGAACTTAAAGAAGGGTAACTTTGAAGGTATGAGACGTGAATTGGCTAGGATAGATTGGCGAATGATACTGAAGAAGTTGACTGTGGATGGGCAATGGCAGACATTTAGAGACCGCATGGATGAACTACAACAATTGTACATTCCTGTCTGGCGTAAAAATAAAAAAGGGAAGATGGCTCAACCGTGGCTATCTAGGGAAATCAGGGATAGTATTAAAGCCAAGGAAGTGGCATACAAATTGGCCAGAAATAGCAGCGAACCCGGGGACTGGGAGAAATTTAGAACTCATCAGAGGAGGACAAAGGGTTTGATTAGGGCAGGGAAAATGGAGTACGAGAAGAAGCTTGCAGGGAACATTAAGAAGTTTCTATAGATATGTAAAGAGAAAAAGGTTAGTAAAGACAAACGTAGGTCCCCTGCAGTCAGAATCAGGGGAAGTCATAACGGGGAACAAAGAAATGGCGGACCAATTGAACAAGTACTTTGGTTCGGTATTCACTGAGGAGGACACAAACAACCTTCCGGATATAAAAGGGGTCGGAGGGTCTAGTAAGGAGGAGGAACTGAGGGAAATCCTTATTAGTCGGGAAATTGTGTTGGGGAAATTGATGGGATAGAAGGCCGATAAATCCCCAGGGCCTGATGGACTGCATCCCAGAGTACTTAAGGAGGTAGCCTTGGAAATAGTGGATGCATTGACAGTCATTTTCCAACATTCAATTGACTCTGGATCAGTTCCTATGGAGTGGAGGGTAGCCAATGTAACCCCACTTTTTAAAAAAGGAGGGAGAGAGATAACAGGGAATTATAGACCGGTCAGCCTGACATCGGTAGTGGGTAAAATGATGGAATCAATTATTAAGGATGTCATAGCAGTGCATTTGGAATGAGGTGATATGATAGGTCCAAGTCAGCATGGATTTGTGAAAGGGAAATCATGCTTGACAAATCTTCTGGAATTTTTTGAGGATGTTTCCAGTAGAGTGGACAAGGGAGAACCAGTTGATGTGGTATATTTGAACTTTCAGAAGGCTTTCGACAAGGTCCCACACAAGAGATTAATGTGCAAAGTTAAAGCACATGGGTTTGGGGGTAGTGTGCTGACATGGATTGAGAACTGGTTGTCAGACAGGAAGCAAAGAGTAGGAGTAAATGGGTACTTTTCAGAATGGCAGGCAGTGACTAGTGGGGTACCGCAAGGTTCTGTGCTGGGGCCCCAGCTGTTTACACTGTACATTAATGATTTAGACGAGGGGATTAAATATAGTATTTCCAAATTTGCGGATGACACTAAGTTGGGTGGCAGTGTGAGCTGCGAGGAGGATGCTATGAGGCTGCAGAGCGACTTGGATAGGTTAGGTGAGTGGGCAAATGCATGGCAGATGAAGTATAATGTGGATAAATGTGAGGTTATCCACTTTGGTGGTAAAAACAAAGAGACAGACTATTATCTGAATGGTGACAGATTAGGAAAAGGGGAGGTGCAAAGAGACCTGGGTGTCATGGTACATCAGTCATTGAAGGTTGGCATGCAGGTACAGCAGGCGGTTAAGAAAGCAAATGGCATGTTGGCCTTCATAGCGAGGGGATTTGAGTACAGGGTCAGGGCGGTGTTGCTACAGTTGTACAGGGCCTTGGTGAGGCCACACCTGGAGTATTGTGTACAGTTTTGGTCTCCTAACCTGAGGAAGGACATTCTTGCTATTGAGGGAGTGCAGCGAAGGTTCACCAGATTGATTCCCGGGATAGCGGGACTGACCTATCAAGAAAGACTGGATCAACTGAAGAATGAGAGGGGACCTCATAGAAACATTTAAAATTCTGACGGGGTTAGACAGGTTAATAGAAACAGAGAAAATAGGTGCAGGAGCAGGCCATTCAGCCCTTCTAGCCTGCACCGCCATTCAATGAGTTCATGGCTGAACATGAAACTTCAGTACCCCCTTCCTGCTTTCTAGCCATACCCCTTGATCCCCCGAGTAGTCAGGACTTCATCTAACTCCCTTTTGAATATATTTAGTGAATTGGCCTCAACTACTTTCTGTGGTAGAGAATTCCACAGGTTCACCAGTCTCTGGGTGAAGACGTTTCTCCTCATCTCGGTCCTAAATGGCTTACCCCTTATCCTTAGACTGTGACCCCTGGTTCTGGACTTCCCCAACATTGGGAACATTCTTCCTGCATCTAACCTGTCTAAACCCGTCAGAATTTTAAACGTTTCTATTAGGTCCCCTCTCATTCTTCTGAACTCCAGTGAATACAAGCCCAGTTGATCCAGTCTTTCTTGATAGGTCAGTCCCACCATCCCGGGAATCAGTCTGGTGAATCTTCGCTGCACTCCCTCAATAGCAAGAATGTCCTTCCTCAAGTTAGGAGACCAAAACTGTACACAATACTCCAGGTGTGGCCTCACCAAGGCCCTGTACAACTGTAGCAACACCTCCCTGCCCCTGTACTCAAATCCCCTCGCTATGAAGGCCAACATGCCATTTGCTTTCTTAACCGCCTGCTGTACCTGCATGCCAACCTTCAATGACTGATGTACCATGACACCCAGGTCTCGTTGCACCTTCCCTTTTCCTAATCTGTCACCATTCAGATAATTGTCTGTCTCTCTGTTTTTACCACCAAAGTGGATAACCTCACATTTATCCACATTATACTTCATCTGCCACGCATTTGCCCACTCACCTAACCTATCCAAGTCACTCTGCAGCCTCATAGCATCCTCCTCGCAGCTCACACTGCCACCCAACTTAGTGTCATCTGCAAATTTGGAGATACTACATTTAATCCCCTCGTCTAAATCATTAATGTACAATGTAAACAGCTGGGGCCCCAGCACAGAACCTTGCGGTACCCCACTAGTCACTGCCTGCCATTCTGAAAAGTACCCATTTACTCCTACTCTTTGCTTCCTGTCTGATAACCAGTTCTCAATCCACGTCAGCACACTACCCCCAATCCCATGTGCTTTAACTTTGCACATTAATCTCTTGTGTGGGACCTTGTCGAAAGCCTTCTGAAAGTCCAAATATACCACATCAACTGGTTCTCCTTTGTCCACTTTACTGGAAACATCCTCAAAAAATTCCAGAAGATTTGTCAAGCATGATTTCCCTTTCACAAATCCATGCTGACTTGGACCTATCATGTCACCATTTTCCAAATGCGCTGCTATGACATCCTAAATAATTGATTCCATCATTTTACCCACTACTGAGGTCAGGCTGACCGGTCTATAATTCCCTGTTTTCTCTCTCCCTCCTTTTTTAAAAAGTGGGGTTATATTGGCTACCCTCCACTCGATAGGAACTGATCCAGAGTCAATGGAATGTTGGAAAATGACTGTCAATGCATCCGCTATTTCCAAGGCCACCTCCTTAAGTACTCTGGGATGCAGTCCATCAGGCCCTGGGGATTTATCGGCCTTCAATCCCATCAATTTCCCCAACACAATTTCCCGACTAATAAAGATTTCCCTCAGTTCCTCCTCCTTACTAGACCCTCTGACCCCTTTTATATCTGGAAGGTTGTTTGTGTCCTCCTTAGTGAATACCGAACCAAAGTACTTGTTCAATTGGTCTGCCATTTCTTTGTTCCCCGTTATGACTTCCCCTGATTCTGACTGCAGGGGACTTACGTTTGTCTTTACTAACCTTTTTCTCTTTACATACCTATGGAAACTTTTGCAATCCGCCTTAATGTTCCCTGCAAGCTTCTTCTCGTACTCCATTTTCCCTGCCCTAATCAAACCCTTTGTCCTCCTCTGATGAGTTCTAAATTTCTCCCAGTCCCCGGGTTCGCTGCTATTTCTGGCCAATTTGTATGTCACTTCCTTGGCTTTAATACTATCCATTATTTCCCTAGATAGCCACGGTTGAGCCACCTTCCCTTTTTTATTTTTACGCCAGACAGGAATGTACAATTGTTGTAGTTCATCCATGCGGTCTCTAATTGTCTGCCATTGCCCATCCACAGTCAACCCCTTAAGTATCATTCGCCAATCTATCCTAGCCAATTCATGCCTCATACCTTCAAAGTTACCCTTCTTTAAGTTCTGGACCATGGTCTCTGAATTAACTGTTTCATTCTCCATCCTAATGCAGAATTCCACCATATTATGGTCACTCTTCCCCAAGGGGCCTCGCACAACGAGATTGCTAATTAATCCTCTCTCATTACACAACACCCAGTCTAAGATGGCCTCCCCTCCAGTTGGTTCCTCGACATATTGGTCTAGAAAACCATCCCTTATGCACTCCAGGAAATCCTCCTCCACCGTATTGCTTCCAGTTTGGCTAGCCCAATCTAGGTGCATATTAAAGTCACCCATTATAACTGCTGCATCTTTATTGCATGCACCCCTAATTTCCTGTTTGATGCCCTCCCCAACATCACTACTACTGTTTGGAGGTCTGTACACAACTCCCACTAATGTTTTTTGCCCTTTGGTGTTCTGCAGCTCTACCCATATAGATTCCACATCATCCAAGCTGATGTCTTTCCTAACTATTGCATTAATCTCCTCTTTAACCAGCAATGCTACCCCACCTCCTTTTCCTTTTATTCTATCCTTCCTGAATGTTGAGTACCCCTGGATGTCGAGTTCCCAGCCCTGATCATCCTGGAGCCACGTCTCCGTAATCCCAATCACATCATATTTGTTAACATCTATTTGCACAGTTAATTCATCCACCTTATTGCGGATACTCCTTGCATTAAGACACAAAGCCTTCAGGCTTGTTTTTTTAACATCCTTTGTCCTTTTAGAATTTTGCTGTACAGTGGCCCTTTTTGTTCTTTGCCTTGGGTTTCTCTGCCCTCCACTTTTCCTCATCTCCTTTCTGTCTTTTGCTTTTGCCTCCTTTTTGTCTCCCTCTGTCTCCCTGCATTGGTTCCCATCCCCCTGCCATATTAGTTTAACTCCTCCCCAACAGCACTAGCAAACACTCCCCCTAGGACATTGGTTCCGGTCCTGCCCAGGTGCAGACCGTCCGGTTTGTAATGGTCCCACCTCCCCCAGAACCGGTTCCAATGCCCCAGGAATTTGAATCCCTCCCTGCTGCACCACTGCTCAAGCCATGTATTCATCTGCGCTATCCTGCGATTCCTACTCTGACTAGCACGTGGCACTGGTAGCAATCCCGAGATTACTACTTTTGAGGTCCTACTTTTTAATTTAGCTCCTAGCTCCTTAAATTCGTTTCGTAGGACCTCATCCCTTTTTTTACTTATGTCGTTAGTACCAATGTGCACCACGACAACTGGCTGTTCTCCCTCCCATTTCAGAATGTCCTGCACCCGCTCCGAGACATCCTTGACCCTTGCACCAGGGAGGCAACATACCATCCTGGAGTCTCGGTTGCGGCCGCAGAAACGCCTATCTATTCTCCTCACCATTGAATCCCCTATCACTATCGCGCTCCCACTCTTTTTCCTGCCCTCCTGTGCAGCAGAGCCAGCCACGGTGCCATGAACTTGGCTGCTGCTGCCCTCCCCTGATGAGTCATCCCCCCCAACAGTACTCAAAGCGGTGTATCTGTTTTGCAGGGGGATGACCGCAGGGGATCCCTGCACTACCTTCCTTGCACTACTCTTCCTGCTGGTCTTCCATTCCCTATTTGGCTGTGGACCCTTCTCCTGCGGTAAGACCAACTCGCTACACATGCTACTCACGTCATTCTCAGCATCATGGATGCTCCAGAGTGAATCCACCCTCAGCTCCAATTCCGCAACAAGGACCGTCAGGAGCTCGAGGCGGATACACTTCCCGCACACGTAGTCGTCAGGGACACCGGAAGTGTCCCCGAGTTCCCACATGGTACAGGAGGAGCATAACACCCGACCGAGCTCTCCTGCCATGACTTAACCCTTAGATACACTTAAATTGGCAACAACAATGTTAAAAGTTACTGACTGATATAAAAAAGAAAAAGAAAAACGACTCACCAATCACCAGCCAATCACTTACCCCCTAGGCTGTGACGTCACCTTTCTGTTTCTTTCTATTTCTTTTTTGCCTTCTCCCTGTAGCTGCACAAGTACGCCTTTTATAGGCCTCTGCTGATCCCCGGACTCACACCTCACCAACGAACTCCCGACGCCTCTCGCGGTCTTTTATAGGCCTCTGGTCATCCCCGGACTCACGCCTCACCAACGAACTCCTGACGCCTCCCGCGGCCTTTTATAGGCCTCTGCTGATCCCCGGACTCACGCCTCACCAACGAACTCCCGACGCCTCTCGCGGCCTTTTATAGGCCTCTGCTGATCCCCGGACTCACGCCTCACCAACGAACTCCCGACGCCTCTCGCGGCCTTTTATAGGCTTCTGCTGATCCCCGGACTCACGCCTCACCAACGAACTCCCGACGCCTCTCGCGGCCTTTTATAGGCCTCTGCTGATCCCCGGACTCACGCCTCACCAGGTTAGATGCAGGAAGAATGTTCCCAATGTTTTGGGGAAGTCCAGAACCAGGGGACACAGTCTAAGGATAAGGGGTAAGCCATTTAGGACCGAGATGAGGAGGAATTTCTTCACCCAGAGAGTGGTGAACCTGTGGAATTCTCTACCACAGAAAGTTGTTAAGGCCAATTCACTAAATATATTCAAAAAGGAGTTAGAGGGTATGGTGAGAAAGCAGGAATGGGGTACTGAAGTTGCATGTTCAGCCATGAACTCATTGAATGGCAGTGCAGGCTAGAAGGGCCAAATGGCCTACTCCTGCACCTATTTTCTATGTTTCTATGTTTCTATCATTAATAATACAAAAGCAAAATACTGCAGATGTTGGAATCTGGAATAAAAACAGAAAATGCTGGAAATCTCAGCAGGTCAGGCAGCATCTGTGGAGAGAAAGTAGAGTTAATGTTTCAGGTCGATAACCTTTCGTCAGAACTGGAGAGCGTTCGGAAAGAACAGATTCTCAACAAGCACTGAAAGGGTAAGAAAGAATAGGTTGGGTCGGTTGGGTCAAAATTCTGTGTGTGGGATCCCCGAGAACAGTAACACTCTCGGGGATCTCCGAGAACACACTCTCAGGAATCCCCAGAGAACAGTCACATTCCCGGGAATCCCCTGAGAGCACACTCTCAGGAATCCATGAGAACAGTAACATATTCCCAGGGATCCCTGGAAACAATAACACACTCCCGGGGATCCCTGAAAATCCTTGGTGTCCTATTTGCCTCTGAGCGGAGTTTTCGACCCCATATTCACTCCATCACTAAGACCGCTTACTTGCACCTCCGTAATATTGCCCGACTCCACTCCTGCCTCAGCTCGTGCGCTGCTGAAACCCTCATCCATGCCTTTGTTACCTCCAGACTCGACTATTACAACTCTTTCCTGGACAGCCTCCCACCTTGCACCCTCTGTAACCTTCAACTCATTCAAAACTCTGCCTCCCGTGTCCTAACTCGCACCAAGTCCCATTCACCCATCACCCGCTGTGCTCGCTGACCTACATTGGCTTCTGGTCCATCCGACAAAGGCTCGAATTATTAAATTCCCATCCTTGTATTCAAATCCCTCTCTATCCCTGTAACCTACTCAAGCCTCACAACCCTCTGAGATATCTGCGCTCCTCTAATTCTGACCTCTTGAGCATCCCCGATTTTCATCGCTCCACCTTCAGCTGCCAAAGCCCTAAGCTCTGGAACTCCCTGCCTAAACCTCTCCTCCACCCTACCTCTCTTTCCTCCTTTAAGACGCTCCTTAAAACCTCTCTCTCTGACTAAGCTTTTGGTCATCTGCCCTAATTTCTTATGTGGCCCGGTGTCAAACTTTGTTTGATAACACTCCTATGAAACGCCTTGGGGCACGTTACTACATTAAAGGTGCTATATTAATGCAAGTTGTTGTTGAATACTGGACTGATCTTAGTTGGTGAAATGCCCGGTCATTTATATTATTGTATCCTTGGAGGTAGAGATTAAACATTTTGTATTCGAGTGAAACCCATTGTTCAGTTTCCCACTTCTAATGATATACATTTTACTTTGAATAAACTTAATTTGTAATTTATAGCCCGAATCGCCTGTTCTGACAGCGATTTTATTCTTCTGCTATGCAAAAACTCAACACAATTGATCTCATGTCAATTGAGAGAGTAACAGTAAGCACGGTTTCTGTAACACCTTATGACAAGATACTGTGTATACAACCCAAGTCATACTTGGGTTGTGGGGACCAGAGATCGCTTACAGGAGAAATATCTGCTGGAATATTAAAAACTAAACAGGACCTGCTTAGGTCATTTGCATTTCAGATATGTTCTGTTACAAAACATCTATAAAAGTATCACATTTTATACCGCAAAAGATATTTTGAGTTTCTTCAGATTTATGTGTTGAGTTCTTCACAGTTTCGAGATGGTCAAAGATCCCACGAAGGGCCTGAGGCGGAGGCTTCAGTTTTGTGCCGGGCATTCTGCTTGCTGTAGTGCACACTGCTTCTTCACACCAAGTTGGAACTGATTAAAGAAAAAAGGCTTCATCCATTATTTAGAGTAGAATATGATGCAGCTGCTAAGTGATGTGAAACTCACTTAAACCAACAGCAGGAACTGCAATAAAAAAAAAAGCAAATTACCGTTTGGCATCAAGAGATCACCCTGAACCATCCCCGGTAATTGGCAAAGGTAGCAGGCATGATGTGTGAATGTTGGAGAGAAGGGAACTCTGACTCGCTGATCAATGGAATTTGTTGCATGCAGACAAGTGGAAATGGAACTCGTTCTCTCTCCACGTACCTCAATGCAATAAATACCGTTAATTATCAGTTTGAGACAGGGCTCCTCTGAGCTTTGTTTTACAGCACAATGGACGGAGAGTCAGGACTCCACGAACTTCTATATTTATGCATTTATAGTTCAAAGCTAAAATAAGTAGAAATATTCATAATTAGCATTTAACCATTTCAGAAGTGCAACATCCACTATTACGGTCACTGTCACACTTGCCGCGGGCACAAGGTCATATCAACTCTGTCACTGTGGCTCAAACATGCCACAGCCGTTGGATTTATCACACACCCATCTTCCAAATCCCAGCCTCATGTTAAGTGAGCTCAATAGACATCATGGATCAGTCCCATTGCACTTGGTCAGAGCAGGTCTGTCTCTCCTCCCCACCTGCCACCCCTTAAAGTCTGGGAACAAAATTTAAACTAATGCACACAAGGGGCCTGCAGCTGCTTGGAACCATTCATCTTTTTTTAAATAATTCACGGGATGTGGGCGTCACAGGAACAACCAGCATTTATTGCCCATTCCCAAGAGAAGGTGGTGGTGAGCGGCCTTGACAGCAACCGAGTGGCTAGCTAGGTCATTTCAGAATCAACCACATTGTTGTGGGTCTAGAGTCTTAGATCGGCCAGACCGGGTAAGTACGGCAGATTTCCTTCCCTAAAGAACATTAGTGAACCAGATGAGTTTTTATGACAATCCAGCAGTTTCATGATCATTACTGATATTAGCTTTTTATTCAAGATTGAATTTAAATTCCCCAGCTGCCGTGATGGGATTTGAACTCACGTCTCTGGATCATTAGTCCAGGCCTATCGATTATTAGTCCATTGACATAACCACTATCCACCCGTACCTGTGAGGCATAACACTGCAGCATTTGTATTTTCAAATAAAACATTTTTACACTTTAAAAAAACTGAAGTTAAAAAATTCATCCCTCCCCCCACACAAAAGTGGAATAAATATATTTACAACATAGAAACATAGAAAATAGGTGCAGGAGTAGGCCATTCGGCCCTTCGAGCCTGCATCACCATTCAATATCATGGCTGATCATTCCCTCAGTACCCCTTTCCTGCTTTCTCTCCATACCCTTTGATCCCCTTAGTGTAAGAGCCACGTCTAACTCCCTCTTGAATATATCCAATGAACTGGCATCAACAACTCTCTGCGGCAAGGAATTACACAGGTTAACAACTCTCTGAGTGAAGAAGTTTCTCCTCATCTCAGTCCTAAATGGCCTACCCCTTATCCTTAGAATGTGACCCCTGGTTCTGGACTTCTGCAAGCCATTTAGGACCGAGATGAGATGAGATGAGATCAGCCATGATCTTATTGAATGGTGGTGCAGGCTCGAAAGGCCGAATGGCCTACTCCTGCACCTATTTTCTATGTTTCTATGTTTCATTATCTGAGCAGTTGCGGATGGAACTGAACACTGTGCAATCATCAGTGAACATCCCCACATCTGACCTTATGATGGTTGGAAGTTCATTGATGAAGCAGCTGAAGATGGTTTGGCCTAGGACACTGCCGAGGAACTCCTGTAGCGATGTCCTGGGGCTGTGATGATTGGCCTCAAAGAACCAGAGCCATCTTTCTTTGTGCTAAGTACAACTCCAGCTAGTGTAAAGTCTTCCCTCCGATTCCAATTTTACTAGAGGCCCTTGATGCCACACTCAACCAAAAGCTGCCTTGATGTTGAAGGCCGTCATTCTCAGCTCACCTCTGGAATTCAGATCTTTTGTACATGTTTGGACCAAGGCTGTAATGAGGTCTGCAGCTGAGTGGTCCTGCAGGATCCCAAACTGAGCATCGGTCAGGAGGTTATTAGTGAGCAAGTCCCGCTTGATAGCACTGTCGACGACACTTCCATCACTTTGCTGATGACTGAGAGTAGACTGATGGGGCAGTAATTGGCCAGATTGGACTTGTCCTGCTTTTTGTGGACAGCACATATCTGGGCACTTGTCCAATTTGCGACAATTTCCAATTGTCGGGTAGATAGATGCCAGTGTTGCAGCTGTATTGGAACAGCTTGGTTAGAGGTGCGGATAGCTCTGAAGCACGTCTTCAGCACAACAGCCGGGATGTTGTCGAGGCCCATAGCCTTTGCTGTATCTGGTGTGTTCAGCTGTTTCTGGGTATCACATGGAGTGAATTGAATTGGCTGAAGACTGGCTTCTGTGATGGTTGGATGATCAGGAGGAGACCGAGATGGATCATCCACTCGGCACTTCTAGCTGAAAATGATTGCCTCAGCATTGACTTTTGTACTCGCGTGCTGGGCTCCACCATCATTGATGATGGGGATCTTCATGGAGTCTCCTATTCCCGTTAGTTCTTTAATTGTCCACCACAATTCACAACTGGTCTGATCTGATCAATTGGTTGTGGTATCGCTAAGTTCTGTCTATAGCATGCTGCTTCTGCTGTTTAGCATTTATATAGTCCTGTGTTGTAGCTTCACTAGGTTGGTAGCTCATTTTTAGGTACGCCTGGTGCTGCTCCTTCTATACTCCGCATTGAATCAGGGTTGGTTCCCTGGCATGATGGTGATGGTGAGGGATATGCCGGGCCATGAGGTTACAGATTGCTGTGGAATAAAATTCTGCTGCTGCTGATGGCCCAGTTTTGAGCTGCTGGATCTGTTTTGGATATATCCCATTTAGCACGGTGGCAGTGCTACACAACGCGATGGAGGGTCTCCCGAGTATGAAGATGAGATTTCGTCTTCACAATGACTGTGCAATGGTCGCTGCTACCAATGCTATCATGGACAGATGCGACAGTTCGATTGGTAAGGAAAAGTTCGACTAGGGTTTTTCTTTGTGTTGGTTCTCTCACCAGCAGCTGCAGGTGCAGTCTGCCAGCTTCGTCAGTTGTGGTACTACCGAGCCACTCTTGGTGATGGACATTGAAGTCCCCCATCCAGAGTACATTCTGTACCCTTGCTACCCTCAATGCTTCTTCCAAGTGATGTGCAACATGGAGAAGTACTGATTCATCAGCCGAGAGACTTCATGGGGTCCGCAGTCAATGTTGAGAACTCCCAAGGCCACTTCCTCCCAGCTATAAATCACTGCGCCGCCATCTCTGGCGGGTCTGTCCTGCCGGTGGGACAGGACATACCGAGCATTATTGATGGAGGAGTCTGGGACATTGGCTGAAAGGTATGATTGTGAGTATGACTATGTTACATTGATTAGTCTGTGGGACAGCTCTTCTAATTTTTGCAGAAGTCCCCAGCGGTTAGTGAGAAGGACTTTGCAGGATGACTGGGTGCGGGTGTCTTTGTCATGTCTGAATCCGATGCCGAGGTCAATGATGGGTGGTCCGTCCAGTTTTATTCTGCTACTTTGTTGTAGCAGTTTGATACAACGGAGTGGCTTGCTAGGCCATTTCAGAGAGCAGTTAAGAGTTAACTACATTGCTGTGAGTCTGGACCTGACCAGGTAAGGACGGCAGGTTTTCTTATCTATCGGACATTACAACAACAAAGTATATTTATATAGCACTTTTAACATAGTAAAACGTCCCAAAGTGCTTCACAGGAGTGTTATAAATCAATATTTGACACCGACACACGTAAGGAGAAATGAGGGCAGGTGACCAAATGCTCGGTCAAAGAAGTAGAGGAGCATCTTAAAGGAGGAGAGAGGTCGAGAGATGGAAATGGTTAAGACAGGGAATTCTAGAGCTTAGGGAGGGCACAGCCACCATTGGTTGAGCGATTATAATCAGGGATGCTCAAGAGGGCAAAATTAGAGGAGCACAGATATCTCAGGGGTTGTGGGGCTGGAGGGGAGGAGATTACAGAGATAGGGAGGGCGATGCCATGGAGGGATTTCAAAACAAGGATGAGAATTCTGAAATCGAGTCATTGCTTAACAGCGAGCACAGTGGTGATGGATGACTGGGACTTGGTGCGTGTTAGGTCATGGGCAGACGAGTTTTGGGTCACCTCACATTTACATAGGGTAGAATGTGGGAGGCCAGTTAGGAGTGCATTGGAATAGTCAAGTCTAGAGGTAACAAAGGTATTAATGAAGGTTTCAGCAGCGGATGAGCTGAGGCAAGGAGAGTGACGGCCAATTTACGGAAGTGGAAATAGGCGGTCTTAGTTATGTTGCGGATATGAGGTCAAAAGCTCATTTCAGCGTCAAATAGTGAACCATTTGGGTTTTTACGACAATCTGGTAGTTTCATGGTCATCATTACTGATATTTGCTTTTTATTCCAGATTTATTTAATTAACTGAATTTAAATTTCCCAACTGCCGTGGTGGGATTTGAACTCATGTCACCGGATCACTGGTCCTAGTCTATAACAAAATCACTATGCTACCACACAGCCACATGGCCCAGGAACCGTTTGGGGTGGGGTGGGGTGGGAGAATAGAGAAAGACCATCAGTCTGCAAAGGGTCCATTCAGCCCGAGTGCTTCCCAATATTGCTGTGCCCATGTGACAAGAAAAACATTGGACTTCAAATTGTACCCTGGTTTGGTTATTTTATAACATGCTGAGTGGAACAGCAAAGAAAGAGTAGCGTTTAACGGTGGGGAATTCTGGAAGGGCTGTTCATTATCTGGTGATTGAGGAGGAATTCTGAATAAGCTATCCGGAACTGAGACACCTTTATATGATCAAAACCTTTTCAGTTGTTACAGAAACATTTGGTAAAATGGAAGTTACTTCCATCTTTTCAAGTTTTGGCATCTTGTGTCAAAAGCTGCCCAGTCCCATCTGCACTCTGTATCAGTAAGTAAACCTCTGTTCTGAACTTCACTCTTTGCTAAGCTAAAACAGATATTACATCAAAGGTATTAGAGCAGGAACATGTAAAACAGATTATTTAACGCTGTATCTGCAATTGAAAGAGTAAAAGCAGGAAGCCATAATCTAGCTCAAGCGCTTTTGTGTAACAGCTGGTATTCCTGGTTTGCTGAGAAATGGTCTATTTTCTTAATTGTCACCTTATTCATCCACCTGGTCTCGGTGGCAAATAAAATATATCTTTGAAACACACCCAATTAATATAGAAATACAAGCCAAAAAAAGAAAGCATACACAAGAGAGAGTGTACAAGCGAGTGGGAAAAAAACAATGTGCATTTCATTACCACCGGGTGTCCCTAAGAGTTTCATAGTCTAATTAGAATTTTTGAAGTGTTGTCACTGTTGTAATGTAGAAAATGCAGAAGACAATTTTGCGCAGAACAAGATCCCACAAACAGCAATCTGTTTTAGTGATGTCGATTGATGGATAAATATTGGCCAGAACACCGGGGATAACTCCCCTGCTCTTCTTTGAATAGTGACATGGGATCTTTTACATCAACCTGGGAGAGCAGATTAATGTCTCATCCGAAAAACGGCACCTCCTGTAGATACTGGATTCTTTTCCCTTCAATCTGTTTCAGCGAATTCACTGACACACGAACACTTTTAGTCTTAGCAACATAAGACCTTTATTCTTTTCTCCGGCCGGGACCTGTTAAGATAAAGGGAACACCCTCGATTTGAGCCTGTCCACCTCTCTCTTGACAAGTCCCGTAACAGTACAAAAGCTCAATTTTTATACATTGTTACAGCAGAACATATTTGAGTGACACTCAGTTTATACAATCATTGGTCGGCTTCCCCCATAGCATACCCAATTGCAGGCTAACAACTCTCCAAATAGGGCGGGCTCCAGGGATGTGTTTATAGTTTCGATTTTACATAGCATTTCCTTATTTTATGGCTGGTTATTAGCAGCCCCTCGTCTGTCTCATATCTGACTTTGCTTTTTCGCGTAACTCGTGTTTGACCAAAGCTCTGAGTAACCCCTTTTTATGTCGACATTGCAAATATCTCAGCTTGACATTTTCTTTTAGCCATTTTCCCATGATCCTATTCAACTGACACATTCACAACTCTTCTATTTCACATTCTCACTCCGACAGTGCAGCACTCTCTCAGTACTTCACTGAGAGTCTCAGCCCGGATTATATGCTCAAGTCTCTGAAGTGGGACTTGAACTCTTCTGACTCAGACGAGAGTGCTACCCACTGAGCCACGGCTGACTGGGAGTGCTATAAAGACCAACAAAGAGGATACAAAGAAAGTAATATTAGCTGCAAAAAGGGAATATGAAAATAAACTTGTAACAGATATAAAAACTATTCGACTTAATCTGTCTATTAAAGGGATACATAGGGAAAGGATGGGGTGGGCCAAATGACCTCTTGTGCTGTAATTTCTGTTAGTCTATGATCTGCTGCCTGGTGATGGCATTCAGTCTGGACACCATCTACTGCCAGATATGTTGATACACTGTTGTCATTGGAGGTGCCTTAACTGGGAAACTTCCTTTATACACACCTCAAGTAGTACATCCATTGCACCAGCCACAAGAGAGGAGGTAGAGTGTCGCACCCCCTACAGCCTGTGTTGTGTCTCCCCATTAGGTGTGCTATCCTGTTGTTCACCTGTCACTACTCAATAATGCATTGTTGGTTAATAGAAATTGCTTATGATCCACAGTTGTGGTAAAAATGGTGCTGCCTTAGCCACATGCACTGATTTAATTAGAAAATGCCTTACACACACACAATACAGATAAATGTATTTCACATGTGTATATTTACTTAAATATCTCCCACCATTCAGTAACCAAGGAAGTAAAACAGCCACAACCAGCAAAAATCACACACTCTCTGCTTCCTTTTGTTTTACCAACAACGCATAAAAAAGGTCAAAGCTCACATGCATGCACCATGTGGATACAAGAATTGAGATCACATGACCAAGGATGGTGTCTTTATTTATATACTAATCAGAAATGCAATTAGCCACATCTGGATTTCCCAAAAAAAGAGTTGTGGCTAGTATTAGGCCAAGGGGGCCATCAGCCGGTCCAGGCAGCGGGCGGTCGAGGGGGTCGTTCAGCCTGACTGCCTGCCTCTCTTCCGCGCCTACATCCGGGCCAGGGTGTCCCTAGAGATGGAGCACGCGGTGTCCACCGGTACGCTCGCGGCCTTCCGCGAGAGGTGGGCACCGGAGGGACTGGAATGCATTATAACCCCTGGCAACCAAATTTTAATTTGATTTTATTTATTTTACAGTTTAATTTGTTTTAATTGCCGGTTTTAGTGTCCCCCTCCCCTTTTATTAGGGGCACTTGTAAATTATATGATTTTAATGCCCAAAAAAAAAAATCACAAAAGGAAAAAAAAAAACACAAAAAAAAACACAAAAAAAAGAGGGCAGGTATAAGTGTCTGGAGTGTCCCCCAGATCGGGGGGGCACTTGATTTAATGTTTATTTTGTCTCCCCCTAAAAGAGTTGTGGCTAGTATTAGGCCAAGGGGGTCATCAGCCGGTCCAGGCAGCGGGCGGTCGAGGGGGTCGTTCAGCCCGACTGCCTGCCTCTCTTCCGCGCCTACATCCGGGCCAGGGTGTCCCTAGAGATGGAGCACGCGGTGTCCACCGGTACGCTCGCGGCCTTCCGCGAGAGGTGGGCACCGGAGGGACTGGAGTGCATTATCACCCCGGCAACCAAATTGAGCTAGCATCTATTGTTTTTTGTGGGAGAGAATTCCACACTTCTATCGTAACCCAAAGCCATAACCAGCTGTCCTGCCACATTCAAACAGGGCAAGAACTTCCTGCCACCCACAGCAAACAACAGGACAAGGACATCTGCTGAGCAGGAATGGATAATGCACAGTGTCTAGAGTTAGGAAAAGGCCAAGTGTTATGCATCCCTTTCTGCAGGTCCATCTCCCCCAAGCTCACAACTTGACCTCAGAATGTGTACATTCCCATCCAGTCACCACCAGGCTCCAGGTACCACTACAACCTGGTGGCCAATGAGAACCCTCCAACTGACGCCCCCTGAGATGTGAGCCTCCTATAACAGATCTGAACTTGCTGTCTGGAAACTGCGCCCAAGCACAATAACTGGCGAGTTGTACAGGATCCACAGTGTAACCATCTGCAACTATGTTATACAAACATCAGTCAAATCAAGGAAGCAAAATCCCAAACTTCCTGTTGCTGTCACAGCCTTGCAATAGAAATGGAGCAAGCAAGTTCTCCAATCTCATTCTTGTTGCTGCAAGGAGCTGCCAAATTGCTAGAGATTGGTGGCAAAGTCATGTTCAGGTTGCTCTCCTGTTATAACCATCTCCAAACAGCTGCAGTAAAGACATGAACAAACAAGAGACAACTGAAAATGCTGGCATTTTGTTCTTTGTAGCCAATTATCTGTAACACTGCAATCTTCAAAAGGTTTGCACAATGAAATCAATGTCAAAATTAGCAGTCAGCCAGAAAGAACAAACAGACAAACAGACTAATGCTGTCCGATTAAAGCTGCTTGTCTTAAGAGTATTAACTTCGCATTGATGGAAAATGCCAAGTAAATTTTCACCACCAGTGAGGTTTTGAGCAAAAAGACCAAGTTTGCAAGCCAGTTCAAAGCAGATTTGGTTTACTTAGTTAATAGTAAGACAAAAATAGTCAGTGGTTAACCAGACCAATAATAAATGACATGTCTTACACACTAACTCGCAGCAAGATTGTGCAGGCCCCTCAGTTAATCGCTTGTCTGATCCTGCACTAGCAATTTGTAAATTATTACATCAGTACCAGATTGGCAGCACAGGCCCTGTCAGCAGTCAGTAGCATTACATCCAACAGAGTAAAATATTGCTTTTAATCTCCAGCTGCACATCAGTCTTGTTCCACATTATCATACACTAGTAAAGTGCATCTCTTTCTGGTACTCACAAGGAGAATGATTTATCTCATCACTTTGTGCATTCAGAAATGATAAAATAGTGTCAGATTAGCTCAGTGGGTAGCACGCTCACCTGGCTCAGAAGGTTGTGGGTTCAAGCACCAGTCCAGCACCTGAGCACATGATCTAGACTGACACTTGCAGTACTGAGGGAGCGTCGCACTGTCGGAGGGGCAGTACTGAGGGAGCGTCGCACTGTCGGAGGGGCAGTACTGAGGGAGCGTCGCACTGTCGGAGGGGCAGTACTGAGGGAGAGCTGCACTGTTGGAGGGGCAGTACCGAGGGAGCACCATCTGTGCTCTGAAGTGAATGTAAAATATCCCACAGGACTATTTAAAGATGGGTAGGGGACTTCTCCTGGGTACCTTGGTCGACATTTATCTCTCGACCAACATCTCACTGCACACAACAAGATCCCCAAAACAGCAAAGTGAATGTTACTTCAAAAGTAATTAATTGGCTGCTCATCGCTTTTGGTCATCCTGAGGATGTGAAAGATGCTGTATAAAAGCAAGTTCATCCTTTCTTGGAAAGGACCATTTCACTCTTTTTTGGTTGCCGATCATATGATCGGCAACCAAAACGGCAGCCTGTATTTCCCTTACACCGCGGAAGGTTTTAGCACAGAACCTGATTACTTTGCCAGCATTAATACAACTTTTCAACTGTCACTTATTTCAAAAAGATATAAAGCTGCGGTGCCTGCTGGTCAGGTCCTCAATGTGTGCTGTGGGGAGTACTGGAATTATGCTCCAATACCACTCATCGTACATTTTGGAAAGAGATTACTGTATATTTCCTTTATTCAAAGTTATTTTTATTACTGAGTTTCAGCCACTAACCCCACCAATAATTTCATAGAATCATAGAAATTTACAGCACGAAAGGAGGCCATTTTGGCCCATTGGGTCCGTGCCGGCTGACAAAGAGCTATTCAGCCTAATTCCACTTTCCAGCTCTTGGTCCATAGCCCTGTAGGTTAAGGCACTTCAAGTGCACATCCAAGTACATTTTTAAAAAATGTGGTGAGGGTTTCTATCTCTAACACCCTTTCAGGCAATGAGTTTCAGACCCCCACCACCCTGTGAGTGAAGAAATTACCCTTCAAATACCCTCTAAACATCCTACCAATTACTTTAAATCTATGCCCTCTAGTTGTTGACCCCTCTACTAAGGGAAATAGGTCCTTCCTATCCACTCTATCGAGGCCTCTCATAAATTTTATACAGCTCCATAAGATGTATAAGAAATGTTATACAGCTCCATATTGAGGACATCCCTCAGCCTCCTCTGTTCCAAAGAAAACAAACCTAGCTTATCCAATCTTTTCTCATAGCTAAGATTATCCAGTCCAGGCAACATTCTTGTAAATCTCCTCTGTACCCTCTCCAGTGCAATCACATCTTTCCTGTAATGTGATGACCAGAACTGCACGCCGTACTCTAATACTTCCTACAGACATCGCCTATTTCTCAACTCTACCTTCACCAGATCGCTACCCACATTCAGCTAAAAAAGGGACACTCGCATAAATCTTGAAATTATTGACAACACTTTTAAGATTGTGAATTGGTCGGATTCTACTTTATTGAGCCCGGGATGAAAAGCAGTTAAGAATCTCACACTGCTGACCAACAGGATCCAGATTGTTTAATATACAATTTGTGTCACATTTAATCGGGTAGAACAGGAGGCTGGGAAAGTGGGGCAACTCGTTGGTGTGAGAAAGGCGGACGATGAAATAAGCTTATTCACTCACTGGGGGGAGATTTTTCACTGCTTTACATCCAGGGCTCAATTTACAAATCCGACCAATTCACACGAGTCGCCAAAAATTACAAGATTTCTCGGGAATATTTTTTTTCCAAGGCCATTATCAAAAATTACACAAGGCTTGCCCTCCAAGCTGTGCCTTGTGCAAAGTGTAAACAAGAAGCCATTGGTACAGAGTCCGATCCCCCACTTCACACCTTTCACACCGCCGTTCAGACAGAGCCGCGGGCGGCGACATCGCCGATGCCCGCAGCCTCTCACAACACGTTTCAACATGGGGACAAGTTTAACCAGAAAACAATCCGCAAATGCACAACAGGTCGGCGACTTTAGCAAAAGTACCTTCCCGCGGCCACACTCCCCGCTTTGGGTGTCGGTCAGAGCCGCTCCCTGAAGCTCCGACACCGGGAATGACTTCACAACCTCGAGCCAAAGCGGAATGTGGGGAAGTTGGAGGCGGATTCGAAAAGGAATAACCCCGGAGATCTAGACTGGGCTGGCAACCCCGGTGGCGGTTGGGGGGTTCCCGGTTCCCACTCCCTCCCGCTGCGGGCTGGGATTTTCCCGGGCTGGGAGTCACTGTCCCTCTAGTCGAAGGTCACTCACCCAGCGGCGGATCGCGGTTCGGAGCCCGCTCCAGTCCATCGCCGCTCCAGTTCCCGGTGCGCAGCGCTCGGCTCTAATCCGCTGCCACACGGCGCATGTCCCGGCTCCACCCGGCTCTTCCCCGCAGCCTGAAGCTGTACCTGGCCGGAGTCCCAGAGCCCCGCGGTGGGGCAGCAGTGGCGCAACAGACAGATGCTGACTGATTCGCGGCGAGAGTCCCTGGGAATCTTGAAATAAAATCTAACAAGAGGGCGGGTCTACTGCCTCTAATTATTAATATTTAATATTCGCAGCGCTGTCCTATTGCTGTTTGCAGCCAATCACAAGACCTGCTGTCTCAGAAGGGCAAAGACTATTGTGTGACACACGTTTTGGGTCAGAATTTACTGTAGAGTTACATCTATTTACAGCACAGAAACAGGTCATTGGGCCCCTGGTCCATGCCAGTGTTTTGGCTCTTCCCACCCCTCTCCATCTCATCCTATTAACATATCCTGCTATTCCTTTCTCCCTCATGTGCTTATCTCGCTTCCCCTGTAACCACCTGCCGGTTTAACTTCTTGCGGCGTTGCATTGGAACTTGCTGTCAGTGGGAAATGAAACAACGCAGCGCCCTCTACAGGGCAAGCAACTGAGTCTCTTCTTAACCAATCAGATTGAAGAATCGTTGATGAGCAGCGCTGAGACATTCACTGTTCTAGATCAGATATTCTCTCATGTTTAAGAATGCTTATAAGTGGACTTTGTGTCCGCTATGACCCGGAGTGCACCTTTACACCCTTACTTCCCAATGTCTAGTAAACAATGACGTCGGGACCGTAACATAGACATCTGCTGCATGTACTGGATGCTATGATCTCACATGTGCCACCACTTGTTCTTTCCTGTCTTTACAAAAGTTGGACTAAAAAGCACACTCGTGAGATGAGGTATCGTTATAAACCAACAAACTGATTTGAAATGAAATATACAGTATTCAGTGTGAGTTTCGATTCCCTACTATTAAGAACATAAGACCATAAGAAATAGGAGCAGGAGTAGGCCATTTGCCCCCTTGAGCCTGCTCCGCCATTCAATAAGACCATGGCTGATCTGATCATGGACTTAGCTCCACTTTCCTGCCCGCTCCCCGTAACCCTTTATTCTCTTATCACTCAAAAATCTGTCTATCTCTGCCTTAAATGATCCAGCCTCCACAGCTCTCTAGGGCAGAGAATTCCATAGATTTACAACCCTCTGAGAGAAGACATTTTTCTTCATCTCAGTTTTAAATGGGTGGCTTCTTATTCTAAGACTATGTCCCCTAGTTTTAGTTTCCCCTATGAGTGGAAGTATCCTCTCTGCATCCTCCTTGTCGAGCCCCCTCATTATTTTATAAATTTCAATAAGATCACCTCTCATTCTTCTGAACTCTAAATATTCTGTATAGGCCCAATCTACTCAACCTATCCTCATTCCATAAAAATAAATAAAATATGCATCTGTACCACTGCTCTTATCAAAACTCAGTTACAAGCTAACTGCCACTGCCTTTCAGGTAGAAAGATTGTGGATTCATCTTACTGTGCTATTGTTGAGCCTCAATGTGTCTCTGACTGATTCACACTGACCCTCTTTGTCTCTACAGCAACACTAATTGCTGTAAACTAAAACATTCTCGCTCTGAGATGGTTACAGAGTTGTTATTGTGGCTTTAAAAAATGTTAATCGAAAAGTATGACACCAGGGCGTGTTACCACAGCATAATGCAGAATCTGTACCAGAGCATCATGGACAGGAATTCTTGTACCATTTTTAATATATGAACAGTTAGTATTGATCATGGAAAGTTGTTGGACTCAGGGGTGGAGCTTTGTCTTCATTCCCTGGACTGTAATCTGATGAGTGGATTGGTTGTCTGTAATAAAACCCGCATGACTGCGATGGAATGAGCGACCGCGCAACTTGGAGAGAACGTAGCTCTCTACCTCTCCTTTCTGATGCTACTTAAAACCAACCTCTTTGGCAAGCTTTTGGTCACCTGCCCTATGGGGCTCGGTGTCAGATATTGTCTGATAACATTCCTGTGAAGCGTTTTGGGACGTTTTACTATGTTAAAGGCACTATATAAATGCAAGTTGTTGTTGGGTGGGAACCTGCTTCTGTGCGATTCTTGCCCGTTTGCAGTGGCCTTTTAAAATTTTGTGGACTAGGGGGCTAGGGGGCGGTGGGGGAGGGGATTCATGGACAGATCTGCCCAGCTCCCCATTAAACCAAGGAAGTGTGTTGGGGAGTGGGGATTCTCAGGCTTCCTAGGAATCCCATCGATTAACTCCATCGACAACTCGCCAGCAGGGAGCTGCTGTGAGTCTCACAAGAGCCTCCGAAAAAGTCGAAAACTTTCATTAAAGAAAGGGAATTGGTCCTGGAATAAATCAATTGCTTCACTCTGAGGAGAAAAAACGCAAGGAGCAAACATTCCTTTTCTGATACTTTTTCTTCTGCCAAAAATGGCCTGTGGGCGGGGATTGGTTGTGGGCGGGGTTTTTGGTTATGGGTGGGGTTTGGGCTGGGGCGGGGATCGTGCTGTTGCTGGGGTTTGGGCTGTGGGCGGGGTTTTCTGTTGTGGGCGGGATTTGTGCTGCGGTCGGGGTTTGGTTGATGGGCAGGGTTTGAACTGTGGGCGGAGTTTTATGTTGTGGGCGGGGTTTGTGCTGTGGGCAGGGTTTGGGCTGTGGGCGGGGTTTGGTTGGTGGGCAGGATTTGGGTTGTAGGCGGGATTTGGTTGGTGGGTAGGGTTTGGGTTGTGGGTGGGGTTTGTGTTGTAGGCGGGGTTTGGTTGGTGGGCAGGGTTTGGGCTGTTGGCAAGGTTTTGTTGGTGGGCATGGTTTGGGTTTCTGGGCGGGGTTTGGTTAATGTGCAGGATTTGGGCTGTGGACGAGTTTTGTTTGGTGGGCAGGGTTTGGGCTGTGGGCAGGTTTTGGTTGGTGGGCAGGGATTGGGCTGTGGGCGGAGTTTGATTGGTGAGCAGGGTTTGGGCTGTGGGCGGGGTTTGATTGGTTAGCAGGGTTTGGGTTGTGGGCGGAGTTTGTGTTGTAGGCGGGATTTGGTTGATGGGCAGTGTTTGGGTTGTGGGTGGGGTTTGTGTTGTAGGCGGGGTTTGATTGGTGAGCAGGGTTTGGGCTGTGGGCGGGGTTTGATTGGTGAGCAGGGTTTGGGCTGTGGGCGGGGTTTGATTGGTGAGCAGGGTTTGGGCTGTGGGCGGGGTTTGGTTAGTGGGCAGGGTTTGGGCTCTGGGCGGGGTTTGATTGGTGAGCAGGGTTTGGGCTGTGGGCGGGGTTTGGTTAGTGGGCAGGGTTTGGGCTCTGGGCGGGGTTTGATTGGTGAGCAGGGTTTGGGCTCTGGACGGGGTTTGATTGGTGAGCAGGGTTTGGGCTGTGGGCAGGGTTTGGTTTGTGAGCAGGGTTTGGGCTCTGGGCGGGGTTTGATTGGTGAGCAGGGTTTGGGCTATGGGCGGGGTTGATTGGTGAGCAGGGTTTGGCCTGTGGGCGGGGTTTGATTGGTGAGCAGAGTTTGGGCTGTGGGCGGGGTTTGATTGGTGAGCAGGGATTGGGCTGTGGGCGGGGTTTGATTGGTGAGCAGGGTTTGGGCTGTGGGCGGGATTTGGTTGGTGGGCGAGCCTTTGACCCTGGCTGTGTAAATTATCCCATCCCCAGGATCTCTCCTGCTGGGGCAGGAGGTTCTTTTGTGCCACACTCTCGGGTCCGCCAGTTTATCCAGCACAATCACTGTCCCAATTTTGCACAAACTCCAGCATGGTTGCTATTAGGACGCTAACGACCAGAACAACAACCAGCACCTCATGTTGCTGGTTACTGCTGGAGACTGACTTTTATTGGATTTCTTTGGGTGTGGCAGATTTCATAAATAAATAGTCAGCTGCACGAACTCTTGATTTTATTTATTTATTGCAGAGTGAGATTTTGAAAGTTATAAAAACAGCAGCCTCTTAACGTTCACAGGTTTTAAACTGAGGTAGATCGTTGTAGGAAAATGGGGAGTAAACCTAACAACATAGAATCGGGTTAAAAGTCAAATTCCTTTGAATTTGGGATTTCTTAAAAAGACGGTAATATTTATGGTATAATCTTTAACACTGAGAACCTGCCTGCCTCGAGCACCGTAATAAAAGCATCGAACCGTGCAGGCACCACATAAATTGGTTAATTCCCAAGAAAGCTTTTGAAAAACAAATCACTGACTTTCCCTTGATTTTCAATCAGTAATCCTTTACAAGGAAAGCCTTCCTGTAAGAGCATGATATGAATGTCTGAGATGAGACGATGAGACTTACATTACAATAAATGTAGCAAGGGCCTAAAAGTGTTTTGAAAGAGAATCCAAGGTAAATCATTTCTTTTGGATCCCTTTACCCGAGTTTCAGAACGACAAAGACTGAGGACATTTGGTCAGCGAGAGAAAGACTAAAGAAGATAACAATCTTGGAGCCGACAATTTCAGCCAGATAACCTGATGCGTTCATAATAAAGGATGAAACTGAGTACTGTGTACAATGAGCAAGTGTGACCTTAGCTCCTTTAATGAGACTCCAGAGTGCAGGTACCTCGTGGGCGGCCTGCTTATATACCATGTTCCCAAGGGATGCTGGGATCCCTTCGGACTCCAACAGGTAGGCCCTCTGGTGGTAGTGTAATACATGTTGCAAGGGGTTAAATACTTAACATCACTGCCCCATAAAGTCAATAGTACACTTATTTACAAGGTGAGATGATCTGGGGCTTTTCGCTCCCTTGTCGCTCGTCTCGGTACATATGCGGGTGTGGATGAGTTGGTTAGTTCTTCACCGGGCTGCTGGGGATGGTGAGTTTGGCTTCATGGTCAACCATGATGTCAGTTGCCACTTGTGTGTGTGTTAGAGGGTCAAAGTTGGTGGTGCCTTTTTCAGGTTGTTCGTAGCTGTTGGTGAACCGCAATTTGATTTGGTCCAAATGTTTTCTGCGCGTTAGTCCATTGGCCAATTTGACCTTAAGCACACTACTCCCCTCTTTGGCTATGACTATGCCAGCAAGCCATTTTGGACCATGTCCATAATTGAGTACAAACACAGGGTCCTTGACCTCAATATCGCGTGACAAATTTGCGCGGTCATGGTACACACTTTGTTAATGCCGCCTGCCCTCCACGTGATCATGGAGATCAGGGTGGACAAGAGAGAGCCTTGTTTTGAGCACCCTTTTCATGAGCAGCTCGACTGGGGGAACCCCAGTGAGTGAGTGGGATCTGGTGCGGTAGCTGAGCAGCACTCGGGATAGCTGGGTCTGCAGGGAACCTTCCGACATGCGTTTCAAGCTTTGCTTGATGGTCTGAACTGCCCGTTCTGCCTGGCCATTGGATGCGGGCTTGAACAGGGCAGATGTGACGTGCTTGATCCCATTGCGGGTCATGAATTCCTTGAATTCAGCACTGGTGAAACAAGTTCCATTGTCACTGACTGGGGCATCAGGCAGGCCATGCGTGGCAAACATGGCTCATAGGCTTTCAATAGTGGCCGTAAACGTGCTTACAGACATTATTGCACATTCAATCCATTTTGAGTAAGCATCCACGACAACCAAGAACATTTTGCCGAGAAATGGGACCGTGGATCTTCGACCACAGTTTGGAGGGCCACGACCACAAACTTAGTGGTGCCTCTCTGGGTGCATTGCTCAGCTGAGAGCAAGTGTTGCACTGGCGCACGCATCACTCTAAATCTGAGTCGATGCCGGGCCACCACACATGGGATCTGGCTATGGCTTTCATCATTACAATGCCTGGGTGAGTGCTGTGCAGTTCACAAATGAACGTATCTCTGCCTTTCTTGGACAAGACCACGCGATTGCCCCACAACAGGCAGTCCGTCTTTGCGCCTGTGGAACGGCTTAATTGCCTCCTGCATCTCCACTGGGACGCTGGACCAGCTCCCATGGAGGACACAGTTTTTTGCCAAGGACAGTAAAGGATCCTGTCTGGTCCAGGTCCTGATCTGGCAGGCCTTAACAGGGGACCTTTCATTTTCGAATGCGTCATTACCATGAGCAAGTCCGCAGGCTGTGCCATTTTCACCCCGGTGGTGGGTAATGACAGCCGACTGAGAGCATCAGCGCAGTTCTCTGTGCCCGGTCTGTGGCGGATTACATAGTTATATGCCGACAGCGTGAGCGCCCATCTTTGGATGTGGGCAAAGGCATTGGTGTTAATCCCTTTGCTCTCAGAGAACAGTGATATGAGCGGCTTGTGGTCAGTTTCAAGCTCAAACTTGAGACCAAATAAGTACTGGTGCATTTTCTTTATCCCATAAACGCCGCCAGAGCCTCTTTTTCAATCATGCTGTAGGCCCTTTCGGCCTTGGACAAACTCCTGGATGCATAAGCGACCGGTTGCAAAATCCCCGATTCGTTAGCCTGTTGTAACACACACCCGACCCATATGACGACGCATTGCAAGTTAGCGCTAATCGTTTACACGGGTTATACAGGACAAGCAGTTTGTTAGAACACAACAGATTCCTGCCTTTCTTAAAGGCAGCCGAATGTGAATTCCCCCATACCCAGTTATCTCCCTTGCGCAGTAGCACATGCAGGGGTTCCAGCAGAGTGCTTAACCCAGGTAGGATATTACCGAAATAGTTAAGGAGTCCCAGGAACGACCGCAGCTCCATCATGTTCTGTGGTCTCGGCACATTCTTGATGGTCTCCGTCTTGACGTCGGTGGGTCTGATGCCGTCTGCTGCGATTCTTCTTCCCAACAACTCGACCACCTGCGCCAGGAAAACACACTTCGAGCGTTTCAACCTGAGTCCCATGCAACTAAGAACCTCTTCCAGATTCTTCAAGTGCTCAATGGTGTCCCGACCTGTAACCAGGATGTCGTCCTGGAAAACCATGGTGCGAGAAACCGACTTTAGCAGGCTCTCCATGTTCCGTTGGAAGATTGCCGCGGCCAACCGAATCCCGAACGGGCATCTGTTATAGATGAACAGACCTTTGTGTGTGTTGATGCAGGTGAGGCCTTTCGAAGACTCCTTCAGCTCCTGCATCATGTAGGCCGAGGTCAGGTCCAGCTTGGCGAACGTCTTCCCTCCAGCCAGGGTCGCAAATAGGTCATCTGCCTTGGGTAGCGGGTACTGGTCCTGTAGCGAAAAATGGTTAGTCGTTACTTTATAGTCCCCACAAATTCTGACCGTGCCGTCCTCTTTAAATACTGGGACAATCGGACTGGCCCACTCGTTGAATTCCACTGGCGCGATGATGCCTTCTCGCTGCAGCCTGTCCAGCTCAATTTCCACTTTCTAGCGCATCATGTACGGTACCGCCTGTGCCTTGTGGTGGAGGTACCCCCGAGAAGCTTCCAATGCCTGGCTCGAACAACGATGAAAACCTGCTCAGAACCTGGGCACATGAGGCGTCGTCGATGGACGAAAGCGCTTGGATGTCGTTCCAGTTCCAGTGGATTTTTCTCGGCCAGCTTCTGCCAAACAACGTGGGGCCATTCCCTGGCACAATCCACAGTGGGAGTTCGTGTACTGCTCCATCGTAGGAGACTTTGACTTCTGCACTGCCAATTACAGGGATTAGTTCCTTGGTGTAAGTCCTTAGTTTGGTATGAATGGGGCTGAGCTTGGGCCTGTGTGCCTTGTTGCCCCACAGCCTGTCGAAGACCTTTTTACTCATTATGGACTGACTCGCACCCGTGTCCAGTTCCATAGATACTGGAATTCCGTTCAGTTCAACTTTCAACATTCTTGGTGGACATTTCGTAGTGAATGTGTGCACCCCGTACACTTCTGCCTCCCCGGTACGAGTCTCTAATTCAGCCTGATCCACAGTGGATCTATCTTCCTCTGCAATGTGGTGGTTTGCAGGGTTTGCAGGGTTTGCAGCTCACCTGCACATTCGCTGGAGGTGTCCCATTGTTTTGCAACCGTTGCATGCATAGTGCTTGAAGCGGCATTAATGGGGCCGATGATCACCTCCACAGCACCAACAAGGTGTTAACTGCCTCGCATTAATGATTGATGGCGGACTCTGGGTCATCTGAGGTCGAGCAGCAGCAGCTGGCATGTATGTTTTGCCATGTATATTCCTGCTCGAAAATGACGTTACTTTGTGCACAGTACTGGCCGAAACTTCTTTACTCTGCGAGATCTGTTTGGTGTTGTCGCTGGTGGACATAAATGCCTGGGCTATCGGTATGGTTTTACTTAGATTCGGAGTTTCAACAGTCAACAGTTTGCGAAGGTTTACCTCATGGCCAATGCCCAGTACAAAAAGGTCTCTCAGCATTTGTTCTAAGAATCCCTCAAACTCGCAATGTCCTGTGAGGCACCTTAGTTCGGCGACATAACTGGTCCTCCGACCGTTGACACGTGTAGAACCGGTATCTCGCCATCAAAACGCTTTCCTTAGGATTGAGCTGCTCACGGACCAGCGTACACAATTCTTCATAGAATTTAGCTATTTTACCGGAGCTAGGAGGTTTTACCGGAGCTAGGAGATTCTTCATGAGGCCATAGGTTGTTGGCCCATAGACAGTAAGGAGGATCGCCCTTCGTTTGGCAGCATTCTCGTCCCCTTCCAGCTCGTTGGCCACAAAGTATTGGTCGAGTCTCTCCATGAAGGCCTCCCAATCGTCCCCTTCTGAGAACTTCTCCAGGATACCAACTGTTCTTTGCATTTTCGCGTGGTTGTTCGTTACCTCATCGCCAATTGATGCGTTCATAACAAAGGATAAAACTGAATACTGTGTACAATGAGCAAGTGTGACCTTAGCTCCTTTGATGAGACTCCAGAGTATGGGTACCTCGTGGGTGGCCTGCTTATATACCGTGCTCCCAAGGGATGCTGGGATCCCTTGGGACTCTAACAGGTAGGCCCTCTGGTAGTACTGTACTACAGGTTGCAAGGGGTTAAATACATAACATAACCAATATGAGTAGGAGGAGAATCTCAGCAGTGAAAAGACCCAGTGTGGTTCAGAGAGAGGCCTCGAGAACTGTGACCAATTAGTTTGGTAATGGTTAAGATGAAACAGAAAATGTTGTCTGTCGAACTAAAACCAGTAAGAGAGGATTCCCTGAAAAAATTTCAACAGAGGGACAGCACCAGATTGGCATTGAAGAGGATTCAACGCTGACTTGATGGTCTGACCATTTCTGTCATAAGTCTTTATACTAAAACTGATATTATTTACTGATCTGTCTATTCAACTTTAATCAGAGGCGTCATCTGCCTGCTCAGATGGATGTAAAAGATCCCATGATCTTATTTGCTATATAAATGCAAGTTTGTTGTTGTTCTGCACTGTTTTCCAAACCTTCTACTTTTGTGTTATCAGCAGATTTGAGATTACATAGCATTCCATGGCTACATCACACTTACAGCACAGAAACAGGCCATTTGGCCCAACATGTCCATGCCGGTGTCTCTGCACGACACGAGCCTCCTCCCACCCATCTCCATCTAACCTCATCATCATATCAACAATAACTTATATTTATGTATTGCCTTTAACATAGTAAAACTGCTACAGAAAACAATAAGAATAAAACCGGACGGACCACCCGGCACCGACTTCATACATGATTCACCCAGCCCAGTCGACCCTGCAAAGTCCTGCTCACTAACATCTGGAGACTTGTGTCAAAATTGAGAGAACTTCACACAGACTAGTCAAGCAACATAGTCAAACTCACAGAATCATACCTTTCAGCCAATGTCACCATCCCTGGGTATATCCTATCCCACCGGCAGGACAGACCCATCAGAGGTGGCAGCACAGTGGTATACAGTCGAGAGGGAGTGGCCTTTGGAGTCCTCAACATTGACTCTGAACCCCATGAAGTCTTATGGCTTCAAGTTAAGCATGGGCAAGGAAACCTGTTGCTGATTACCAAATACCACCCTCCCTCAGCTGATGAATCAGTACTCCTCCATGTTGAACACCACTTGGAAAAAGCACTGAGGGTAGCAAGGGCACAGAATGTACTCTGGGTGGGGGACTTCAATGTCCATCACCAAGAGTGGCTCGGTATCACCACTACTGACCGAGGCCTGAAGGACATAGCTGCCAGACTGGGTCTGCAGCAGGTGGCGAGAGAACCAACACGAGGGAAAAACCGACTTGACCTCGTCCTCATCAATCTATCTGTCGCGGATGCATCTTTCCATGACACCATTGGTAGCTGTGACCACTGCACAGTCCTTGTGGAGACGAAGACCCATCTTCACACTGAGGACACCCTCCGCTGTGCTAAATGGGATTGATTCAGAACAGATCTAGCAGCTCACAACAGGGCATCCATGAGGTGCTGTGGGCCATCAGCAGCAGTCGAACTGTACTTCACCACAATCTGTAACCTCATTGCCCGGCATATCCCTCACTCTACCATTATCATCAAGCCAGGAGACCAACCCTGGTTCAATGAGGAGTGCAGAAGAGCATGCCAGGAGCAGCACCAGGCATAGCTAAAAATGAGGTGCCAACCTGGGGAAGCTGCAACACAGTGTCATGTATCTCACATTACTGTATATAACTGTATCTTACCATGCTATACATGACTGTAACTGGATATGTCCTGTAACAATAAGCATACCTCACCACCAGGGGTGCACTTGCAGGAGACACTCCATACCTGTCCCACTGAGGTATATAAAAGGAGGTCTCAGGCAAGTGCAGCAGTGGAGAGCTGTGAATTAAAGGTGCAGCTCCTGAGTGACCTTGACTTCAGCATATGTCTCGTGTAAGTCAGTACATTAGAGTCAGGACTTAACAGTGGCGACGTGTTACGGGATCACAGAATCCACAGAATGGCTACCAACAGCTCAGATGAGAAATACAATGCTGCAGACAATCGGGATGACTTTATAGAAAGGCTCCAGCAAAGCTTTGTGACGAAAGACTGGCTGCGCGACGATAAGGCAGACAAGAGAAGAGCCCATTTCTTGACCAGGTGTGGCTCGAAAACATACGCTTTAATGAAAGACCTACTGGCACCCGAGAAACCAGCAAGCAAGTCATTTGAGGAGTTGAGCACACTGGTGAGAGACCACCTGAAGCCAGCGAGCAGCCCACACATGGCCAGACACAGGTTCTACAACTACAGACGCTGGGCCAAAGCATACCTGACTTCGTGGCTGGCTAGTTCATGTGAGTTCCCCAATGAACTAAGGAGAGAAGTACTGAGAGACTTTTTTATTGAAGGAATAGGCCACGCAGGCATATTCCGAAAGCTTATAGAGACTAAGAACTTGACTCTCGAGGCAGCAGCACTGGTCGCACAGACATTCTTGGCAGGTGAAGAAGAAACGAGGTTGATCTATATTTCGGGTACGACAACCAACGAGGCATCGGAACAAGGGGTTCACATTGTGAAACAAACCGCTACCCCCACACACAGACAAAGGCAGGAGAGCAGGCCTTCAACAGCAGACAGTGGCGCCAGAAGCCATCAAAATCAAGGGCCACATGAACGGCCGATCACACCTCATCAACCCACAATGCGAGCAATCAACAACAGATTGAGAGAAGCTCAAGGGAGATTAGCCAGACGCAGCTCATCCTTCGGAAACAATGGAAACGGTCTGTGTTGGAGATGTGGGGGAAGGCACACAACCAGGGTGTGTCGATTTCAGCATGCCGTTTGCAGAAACTTCAACTACACAGGGCATCTGGCTCGCATGTGCAGAAAAACAGCAGCTCGGCTGGTATACGAATCGGAAGGGTCGGAAAGCGGACCAGAAGACGGTTGGAACAGTGCACGGGACGCCGAGGTACAGCGGGTTAATACGATCAATGTCCACTGTTCTTACACCAAGATGCCTCCAATTATGATGAGGGTTCTACTCAACGGGATACCCGTCAACATGGAACTGGACACGGGGGCCAGTCAATCCCTCATGAGCGTTCAACAATTTGAACAGCTGTGGCCGCACAAAAGCAACAGACCAAAACTCACAAAGATCGGCATCAAACTAAGGACCTATATTAACGAAATCGTCCCAGTCCTTGGCAGTGCCATGCTCTCGGTCACAGACAAAGGGATGGTGCACCGACTTTCCCTGTGGATTGTCCCCGGGGATCTCCCAACCCTGTTGAGGAGAAGCTGGCTAGCAGAACTTAATTGGAAATGGGATGATGTTCACGAAGGAACGGACCTCCTGCTCAACAGTTCTAAGCCGTTTTGAACATCTCTTTCAGCCAGGTGTGGGCACCTTCAAAGGGGCTAAAGTTAGAATCTACAACACACAGAATGCCCGACCAGTCCATCACAAGGCTAGAGCTGTGCCTTATGTGATGAGGGAAAAGATTGAAAATGAACTGGACCGGCTTCTGTGGGAAGGCATAATTTCTCCCGTGGAATTCAGCGACTGGGCAAGCCCCATTGTCCCCATCATGAAGCCTGATGGATCCGTGTGAATCTGTGGGGATTACAAGTCGACCATAAACAGAGTCTCCCTACAGGACCAATACCTGCTGCCCAGAGTGGAGGACCTATTTGCCACGTTGGCTGGAGGAAAACTTTTCTCTAAACTTGACCTCACATCTGTGTATATGACGCAAGAACTGACCGAAGAGTCTAAGCTACTCACCACCATCAACACATATCGAGGCCTTTTTGTGTACAATCGATGCCCATTCGGCATCAGGTCGGTAGCTGCTACATTCCAGCGCAACATGGAGAGTCTGCTCAAGTCCATCCCGGGGACGGTTGTGTTTCAAGATGACATACTCATCACGGGCAGGGACACCGACTCTCATCTCCGCAATCTTGAGGAAGTACTAAGTCGATTGGATCGGGTAGGCCTAAGAGTTAAGAAATCCAAGTGTCTGTTTCTCGCACCTGAGGTTGAATTTTTAGGCAGAAGGATTGCCACTGATGGAATCCACCCAACAGAATCCAAAACCGAAGCAATTCGCCTGACACCCAGGCTCCGGAATGTCTCGGAACTGCGTGCCTTTCTCGGGCTACTCAATTACTTTGGGAACTTTATGCAGAACTTGAGCACGCTGCTGGAGCCTCAGAAAGGGGTGCGATTGGTTTTGGGGGGACGCCCAAGAATGCGCCTTCACTAAGGCATGCAACCTTCTATGTTCCAAGAGTGTTTTAGCCTTTTTTGACCCAGGTAAAAAGTTAGTCCTTACGTGTGATGCATCAGCGTACGGGGTCGGGTGCATTTTACAGCATGTCAATGATGCGGGTAAATTGCAGCCCATTGCTTATGCCTCCAGGTCACTTTCACGGGCAGAGCGCGGATAAGGTATGGTTGAGAAGGAGGCACTCGCGTGCGTGTATGGTGTCAAAAAGATGCACCAATAACTTTTCGGGGCCAAGTTTGTATTAGAAACCGACCACAAATCCCTCACGTCCCTACTATCCGAGTGCAAGGCAAACAACGCCAACGCCTCGGCGCACATTCAGCGGTGGGCACTCATGCTGGCGGCTTACGACTACACGATAAGGCACAGACCAGGCACAGACAACTGTGCCGATGCCCTTAGCAGGCTACCCCTGGTGACCACAGAAGGGTCCAACGAACAGGACTGTGAGATAGTCATGGCAATTAATGCCTTTGAATCCACAGGTTCGCCCATGACGGCTCGCCAAATCAGAGCCTGGACGACCAGCGACCCCACATTATCTCCAGTTAAAAGATGCGTTTTAACCGGTGACTGGGCAGAGGCTCGTGATGCCTGCCCCGAGGAGGTCAAACCCTTCCATAGGCACATGCATGAACTTTCACGACAGGCAGACTGCCTGATGTGGGGCAGCCGAGTAGTTTAGCCCTTACGAGGCAGGGAGGCGTTTGTCCGGGAGCTCAATCCCGAGCACCCGGGGATCGTCCTTATGAAGGCCATAACCAGATCTCATGTCTGGTGGCCTAGCATTGACGCGGACTTGGAGCTCTGCGTCCGTCGGTGCACCATTTGTGCCCAACTCAGTAATGCCCCCTGGGAGGCCCCCCTAAGCCCCTGGCCCTGGCCCACCAAACCGTGGTCACAGGTGCATGTAGACTATGCGGGCCTATTCATGGGCAAAATGTTCCTTGTAGTCGTTGATGCATTTTCAAAATTTTAAACTCGAGCACCACCTCCACCACTGTGGAGAGCCTTAGAACCATGTTTGCAACGCACGGCATTCCTGACATATTGGTCAGTGATAATGGTCCGTGCTTCACCAGCGCAGAATTTCACCATTTTATAGTTGACCACGGGTATAAATCATGTTAAGACGGCATCTTTCAAGCCAATGGCCAGGCGGAGCGAGTAGTGCAGATCATTAAACAAGGCATGCTCAGAATCCAAGGTCCCACGCTGCAGAGCCGCCTGTCGTGACTGCTGCTGGCATACAGATCTCGTCTGCATTCGTTGACTGGTGTTCCCCCCGCGCAACTATTGATGAAATGAACCTTAAAGACCAGGCTCTCGTTAATCCTCCCAACATGCATGAAATTGTTGAGGCTAAGCGTCAAAAGCTAACTGAGTACCATGACCGAAATTCGAGGGGGAGGTGGAATGAGATAGGGGATAAAGTGTTTGCCTAAACTATGACCGGGGTCCCAAATGGCTTGCAGGGACAGTAAAGAGGGAAACAGGCTACTGGTTGTACAAATGGACAATGGCCAAATCTGCCAGAGGCATGTAGACCAAGTAAAAAGTAGATTCACTGATAACACTGAAGAACCATAGGCAGACTACAATGTGGAACTCACACCACACCTGGTGGACAGACAGGTGGAACAACCTGAGGAAAGGGCAGTCTCAACAGGCAACCCAGGCGAGATACCAGCAATCACACCGAACGAAACAGACAGCTCAGGCGAGATACCAGCAATCACACCGAACGAAACACAGGCACCAAGGCAAACAACTGAACCACAACTAAGACGCTCCACGTGAGAGCGCAGACCACCTGAGAGACTGAATCTATAAAGGCAATAAGACCTTGGGGGAGGGTGATGTCATGTATCTCACGTTACTGTGTATAACTGTATCTTACCATGCTATACATGACTGTAACTGGATATGACCTGTAACAATAAGCATACCTCACCACCAGGGGTGCACTTGCAGGAGACACTCCATACCTGTCCCACAGAGGTATATAAAGGGAGGTCTCAGGCAAGTGCAGCACTGGAGAGCTGTGAATTAAAGGTACAGGTCCTGAGTGACCTTGACTTCAGCATGTGTCTCGTGTAAGTCTGTACATTCGAATCAGGACTTAACACACAGGACTGCATGCATGCTAAACAGCGAAAGCAGCATGCTATAGACAAGGCTAAGCGATACCACAATCAGCGGATCAGATCAAAGCTCTGCAGTCCTGCCACATCCAGTAGTAAATGGTGGTGGACAATTAAACAAATAACGGGAGGAGGAGGCTCTATGAATATCCCTATCCTCAATGATGGTGGAGCCCAGCACATGAGTTCAAAAGACAAGACTAAAGCGTTTGCAACCTTCTTCAGCCAGAAGTGCTGAGTGGATGATCCATGTTGCCCTCCTCCTGACGTCTCCACCATCGTAGAATCCAGTCTTCAGTCAATTTGATTCACTCCACGTGATATCAAGAAACGGCTGAGCACACTGGATACAGCAAAGGCTTTGGGTCCCGACAACATTCCAGCTGTGGTGCTGAAGACTTGTGCTCCAGAACTAGCCACGCCTCCAGCCAAGCTGTTCCAGTACAGCTACAACACTGGCATCTGTGGAAAACTGCCCAGGTATGTCCTATTCACAAAAACAGGACAAATCCAATCCAGCCCCATCAGCCTACTCTCAATCATCAGCAAAGTGGTGGAAGGTGTCATCAACAGTGCTATCAAGTGGCACTTACCAATAACCTGCGCACCGATGCCCAGTTTGGGTTACGCCAGGACCACTCAGCTCCAAACATGGACAAAAGAGCTGAATTCCAGAGGTGAGGTGAGATTGACTGCCCTTGACAACGGTTCAAGGTGGCTCACCATCACCTTCTCAAGGGCAATTAGGGATGGGCAATAAATGCTGGCCTAACCAGTGACGCCCACATCCCAGGGTCGAATAAAAAAATCTAAGGGCATTTCACAGGAGCATAATCAGACAAAATTTGACAAAGACTGTAATGAATGTAATGACTCAAAAGACTTTTTACTGTAAACTGCCTCAGATGCAAACCTGATCCAACTTTATTCGCTCCCAAAGTAACCCACGTGACATGGTACCCGCGCTTATATACCAGTGACCACACACGTGCGCGTACAGCCTGATGACCTCAGACAATGGCGTCCTCTGGTGTCTGGTGACCCCAAGCATAAATACATAACAGCATCCCCTTTCAAGATCTTAATATCAGATTTTTTACAAATTAAGATGGCCTGGGACTTTCCGCTCACGAGTTGATCGTCTCAGTTCTAGGCGGGCGTTCTGGTCAGCTGTGACTGAAGGCTGAGTAATCGATCTGATGGGAGTGGTAATGACCACATCAGAGACTGGAGGTCCAGTTTCAATAATGACAGCAAAGTCCTCTGATGAATGAACATTGGTTGGTTGGTCACTGACTGCATCTTCCTCAAGCAGTTCTGTTCATCCGTGTGCCGCAGTTTTATCTGATCAACGTGTTTCCTGCATGTTTGTCCATTGTTGAGCACGCCAATAAACACTCTGTTACCCTCCTTGGCTGTAACAGTACAGGGATGTACAATTGTTGTAATTCATCCATGCGGTCTCTAAATGTCTGCCATTGCCCATCCACAGTCAACCCCTTAAGTATCATTAGCCAATCTATCTTAGCCAATTCATGCCTCATACCTTCATAGTTACCCTTCTTTAAGTTCTGGACCATGGTTTCATTCTCCATCCTAATGCAGAATTCCACCATATTATGGTCACTCTTCCCCAAGGGGCCTCGCACAATGAGATTGCTAATTAATCCTCTCTCATTACACAACACCCAGTCTAAGATGGCCTCCCCTCCAGTTGGTTCCTCGACATATTGGTCTAGAAAACCATCCCTTATGCACTCCAGGAAATCCTCCTCCATCGTATTGCTTCCAGTTTGGCTGGCCCAATCTATGTGCATATTAAAGTCACCCATTATAACTGCTGCACCTTTATTGCATGCACCCCTAATTTCCTGTTTGATGCCCTCCCCAACATCACTACTACTGTTTGGAGGTCTGTACACAACTCCCACTAACGATTTTTGCCCTTTAGTGTTCTGCAGCTCTACCCATATAGATTCCACATCATCCAAGCTAATGTCTTTCCTAACTATTGCATTAATCTCCTCTTTAACCAGCAATGCTACCCCACCTCCTTTTCCTTTTATTCTATCCTTCCTGAATGTTGAATACCCCTGGATGTTGAGTCCCAGCCCTGATCATCCTGGAGCCACGCCTCCGTAATCCCAATCACATCATATTTGTTAACATCTATTTGCACAGTTAATTCATCCACCTTATTGCGGATACTCCTTGCATTAAGACACAAAGCCTTCAGGCTTGCTTTTTTAACACCCTTTGTCCTTTTAGAATTTCGCTGTACAGTGGCCCTTTTTGTTCTTTGCCTTGGGTTTCTCTGCCCTCCACTTTTCCTCATCTCCTTTCTGTCTTTTGCTTTTGCCTCATTTTTGTCTCCCTCTGTCTCCCTGCATTGGTTCCCATCCCCCTGCAATATTAGTTTAACTCCTCCCCAACAGCACTAGCAAACACTCCCCCTAGGACATTGGTTCCGGTCCTGCCCAGGTGCAGACCGTCCGGTTTGTACTGGTCCCACCTCCCCCAGAACCGGTTCCAATGCCCCAAGAATTTGAATCCCTCCCTGCTGCACCACTGCTCAAGCCATGTATTCATCTGCGCTATCCTGCGATTCCAACTCTGACTAGCACGTGGCACTGGTAGCAATCCCGAGATAACTACTTTTGAGGTCTTACTTTTTAATTTAGCTCCTAGCTCCTTAAATTCTTTTCGTAGGACCTCATCCCTTTTTTTACCTATGTCGTTGGTACCAATGTGCACCACGACAACTGGCTGTTCTCCCTCCCATTTCAGAATGTCCTGCACCCGCTCCGAGACATCCTTGACCCTAGCACCAGGGAGGCAACATACCATCCTGGAGTCTCGGTTGCATCCGCAGAAACGCCTATCTATTCCCCTCACCATCGAATCCCCTATCACTATCGCTCTCCCACTCTTTTTCCTGCCCTTCTGTGCAGCAGAGCCACCTACGGTGCCATGAACTTGGCTGCTGCTGCCCTCCCCTGATGAGTCATCCTCCCCAACAGTACCCAAAGCGGTGTATCTGTTTTGCAGGGGGATGACCACAGGGGACCCCTGCACTATCTTTCTTGCACTGCTCTTCCTGCTGGTCTTCCATTCCCTATCTGGCTGTGGACCCTTCTCCTGCGGTAAGACCAACTCACTACACGTGATACTCACGTCATTCTCAGCATCGTGGATGCTCCAGAGTGAATCCACCCTCAGCTCCAATTCCGCAACGCGGACCGTCAAGAGCTCGAGGCGGATACACTTCCCACACACGTAGCGCCCAGGGACACCAGAAGTGTCCCCGAGTTCCCACATGGTACAGGAGGAGCATATCACATGGCCGAGCTCTCCTGCCATATCTTAACCTTAGATACCCTTAAATTGGTAATAACAATGTTACAGTTCACTTACTGATATAAAAAAGAAAAGAAAAGCTACTCACCAAACACCAGCCAATCACTTACCCCATTGGCTGTGACGTCACTTTTTGATTACTTTCTACTTCTATTTTGCTTTCTCTTCCGCTGTAGCTGCCTTTTATAGGCTGCTCCCGCGTCTCACCAACTGCCGCTGGCTCTCGATCTCCCGCTGGGCTTTTATAGGCTGCTCCCGCGTCTCACCAACTGCCGCTGGCTCTCGATCTCCCGCTGGGCCTTTTATAGGTCGCTCCCCTCTCACCAACTGCCGCTGGCTCTCGATCTCCCGCTGGGCCTTTTATAGGCTGCTCCCGCGTCTCACCAACTGTCGCTGGCTCTCGATCTCCCGCTGGGCTTTTCTAGGTCGCTCCCCTCTCACCAACTGCCGCTGGCTCTCGATCTCCCGCTGGGCCTTTTATAGGTCGCTCCCCTCTCACCAACTGCCGCTGGCTCTCGATCTCCCGCTGGGCCTTTTATAGGTCGTTCCCCTCTCACCAACTGCCGCTGGCTCTCGATCTCCCGCTGGGCCTTTTATAGGTTGTTCCCCTCTCACCAACTGCCGCTGGCTCTCAATCTCCCGCTGGGCCTTTTATAGGCTGCTCCCGTGTCTCACCAACTGCCGCTGGCTCTCGATCTCCCGCTGGCCTTTTATAGGTCGCTCCCCTCTCACCAACTGCCGCTGGCTCTCGATCTCCCGCTGGGCCTTTTATAGGTCGCTCCCCTCTCACCAACTGCCGCTGGCTCTCGATCTCCCGCTGGCCTTTTATAGGTCGCTCCCCTCTCACCAACTGCCGCTGGCTCTCGATCTCCCGCTGGGCCTTTTATAGGTCGCTCCCCTCTCACCAACTGCCGCTGGCTCTCGATCTTCCGCTGGGCCTTTTATAGGTCGCTCCCTGCTGCACCTACAAACTAACATTTTGGGATTCATGCACAAGGACCCCCAGGTCCCTCTGCACCGCAGCATGAAGCAAGATCCGTTGTCGCTCACCACAATGTCAGGCAAATCATGAGTAGCAAACATGACATGAAGACTCCAATAGCAGCTATAGATGTACTGGATGACATAATAATACACTCTATCCACTTTGAATATGCATCCACCACAACAAAAAACATCTTTCCCAGGAAAGGGCCCGCAAAATTGATGTGGACCCTCGACCATGGTTTACATGGCCACGACCAAAGACTCAGCGGAGATTCCGCTGGTACTTTACTTAGCTGAATGCAAGTAAAGCACTGATGTACACATGATTTCAGATCAGAGTCAATTCCAGGCCACCATACATGAGCCCTAGCAATGGCTTTCATCATGACAATACCAGGAAGAGTGCTTAGGTAATTCACGTACAAATTTTTCTCTACCTTTCTTTGGCATAACAACACGATTAACCCACAGTAAACAATCTGACTGAATGGACAGTTCATCTTTGCAACGGTTGTAAGGTTTGGTCTTATCACACATTTCCATTTCCAGACCAATCACCACTGAGGACACAATGTTTCACAACCGATACAATAGGGTCATGGCTGGTCCAGATCCTAACTTGTTGAGCAGTGACAGGGATTCCTTCATTCTCAAAAGCATCCATTACTAACAGTAGATCTGCAGGTTGAGGCGTCTCCACCTCAGGTGTGGGCAACGGCAGACGGCACAATTCTCAGTGTCAGGTCTATGACAAATAACATAATCATAGGCAGACAATGTCAATGGCCACCTCTGGATATCAATGCCCACCTCTGGATACGGGACAATGCATTGGTATTAATACCTTTGTTTTCCGAAAACAATGAAATGAATCGCTTGTGATCCATTTTGAGTTCAAAACAAAGACCAAACAGACATTGATGCATCTTTTTGACCTCATACACATAGGCCAAAGCTCCTTTTTCTACCATGCTGTAAGCTCTTTCCGCCTTTGACAAATTTCTCGAAGCATACGCACCAGGTTGAAGTTTACCTGACTCATTTGCTTGTTAGAGTACACAGCCAACCCCATATGATGAAGCATTACAGGCCAATACAAGACACTTACACGGATCATAATGAACAAGCAACTTGTTTGAACAGAGCAGATTCTTAGCTTTCTCAAAGGCTCTATCTTGAGACACACCCCAGACCCATTTGTCGTCTTTTCTGAGTAGCACGTGCAGTGGCTCTAACAAAGTGCTCAATCTGGGTAAGAAATTACCAAAGTAATTGAGTAGCCCAAGCATTTTTGATGGCCTTGGTTTTCAAATCAGTAGGCCTGATGCCATCAGCAGCAATCTTCCTACCCAGGAATTCAACTTTAGGTGCCATGAAGACACACTTCGAACTTTTCAGCCTGAGTCCCACTTTGTCCAGACGATGTAGGACTTCTTCAAGATTGTTCAGATATTCAGTAGTATCGCGACCTGTGACCAGAATGTCATCTTGAAACATGACAGTTCGAGGAACGGACTTCAGTAGACTCTCCATAATTCCTCTGAAATATGGCTGCAGCCGAACGAATTCCAAAAGAACACCTGTTGTAGACAAACAGTCCTTTATGGGTGTTGATGCAGGTGAGTTCCTTCGAAGTGTCGACAAGCTCCTGTGTCATATAGGCCGACGTCAGATCCAGTTTAGTGAATGACTTTCCACCAGCTAGCATGGCAAACAGGTCATCAGCCTTCGGGAACGGATACTGATCCTGTTTCGAAAATCGGTTGATCGTAACCTTGTAGTCTCCACAAATCCTGACAGTGCCATCACTGTTCAACACAGGAACAATGGGACTGGCCCACTCGTTAAACTCGATTGGTGATATAACCCCGACACGTTGGAGTCTGTCAAGCTCAATTTCAACCTTCGCTCTCATCATGGAGGGTACAGATCGAGCCTTATGATAGCTAGACCTTGCAACAGAATCCAGGTAAATCCGCACCTTAGGTCCAGTAAAATTGCAAATGCCCAGTTCAAACAAAGAAGGAAACTTCTTCAATGCTTGAGCACACGAAGTGTCATCCACCAATGACAACGTTTTGATATCATTCTAATTCCACTTGATTTTCTCAAGCCAATTCCTGCCGAACAGCATTGGACCATTACCTGGGTGATCCATAACGGTAGATCATAAACCACACCATCATATGACACCTTGACTACTGCACTGTTAATCACCAGTATGAGTCCCTTAATGTAAGTACGCAACTTGGCATTGACTAGACTCAGCTTAGGCTTCACAGCCTCAGTGTCCCACAGCTTGTCGAATGTCCTTTGGCTCATTATCGACTTACTCGCACCCGTGTCCAGCTCCATTGATACAGGCACGGCATTCAGCTTCACATTAACGATTATCGGCTGGCTCAATCCCAAGAATGAATACAGACCATACACTTTCTCCTCGGGTTGTGTATCCGGGCCAGCACTGGACTGATCATCATCAGCAATGTGATGAGCGGCAGTACATTTGCTCAGTTGTGGGCACATTCTCTGAAGATGCCCCACTTTTGAACAGCCATTACAGGCGTACTGTTTATATCAACACTGATGAGGCTGATGATTGCCCTGACAGCACCAACAGGGTGAAATCGGATTCATACCAGTTGACTTTGAGCAGCTACAGGTTTCACATAAGCAGTCGAGTAGGCCCTGCCATAAGCAGCTCTGCCTGCAGCACCTAACAGACCACATTGCGGTACTGGAGCTGCGGATGGATTTACTCTGGAGCATCCACGATGCTGAGAATGATGTGAATAGCACATTTAGTGAGTTGGCCACACCGCAGGTAAAGGGTACACAACCAGATAGGGTATGGGTGACCAACAGGAAGAGCAGTGGAAGGAAGGTAGTGCAGGGGTCCCCTGCGGTCATCCCCCTGTAAAACAGATACATCGCTTTGGGTACTGTTGAGGGGGATGACTCATCAGAAGAGAGCAGCAGCAGCCAAGTTCATGGCACCATGGGTGGCTCTGCTGCACAGGAGGGCAGGAAAAAGAAGGGGAGAGCTATAGTGATAGGGGATTCTATGGTAAGGGGAATAGATAGACGTTTCTGCGGCCGCAACTGAGACTCCAGGATGGTATATTGCCACCCTGGTGCAAGGGTCAAGGATGTCTTGGAGTGGGTGCGGACATTTTGAAGAGGGAGGGTGAACAGCCAGTTGTTGTGGTGCATATAGATACCAACAATATAGGTAAAAAATGGGATGAGGTCCTACAAGACGAATTTAGGGAGCTAGGAGCTAAATTAAAAAGTAGGACCTCAAAAGTAGTAATCTCAGGATTGCTACCAGTGCCACGTGCTAGTCAGAATAGGAATCGCAGGATAGCTCAGATGAATACGTGGGTTGAGGAGTGGTGCAAAAGGGAGGGATTAAATTCCTGGGACATTGGAACCGGTTCTGGGGGAGGTGGGACCAGTACAAACCGGACGGTCTGTACCTGGGCAGGATCGGAACCAATGTCCTAAGGGAGTGTTTGCTAGTGCTGTTGGGGAGGGGTTAAAGTAATATGGCAGGGGGATGGGAACCTATGCAGGGAGACAGAGGGAAGTAGAATGGGGGTAGAAGCAAAAGATAGAAAGAAGAAAAGTAAAAGTGGAGGGCAGAGAAACCCAAGGCAAAAAGCAAAAAGGGTCACATTACAGCAAAATTCTAAAGGGCCAAAGGGTGTTAATAAAACAAGCCTGAAGGCTCTGTGCCTCAATGCGAGAAGTATTCGGAATAAGGTGGACGAATTAACTGCACAGATAGCAGTTAGCGGATATGATGTAATTGGCATCACGGAGACATGGCTCCAGGGTGACCAAGGCTGGGTATTCAACATTTAGGAAGGACAGACAGAAAGGAAAAGGAAGTGGGGTGGCGGTGCTGGTTAAAGAGGAAATGAATGCAATAGTAAGGAAGGACATTAGCTTGGATGATGTGGAATCGGTATGGGTGGCGCAACGGAATACCAAAGGGCAGAAAACGCTAGTGGGAGTTGTGTACAGACCACCAAACAGCAGTAGTGAGGTTGGGGACAGCATCAAACAAGAAATTAGGGATGCGTGCAATAAAGGTACAGCAGTTATCATGGGCGACTTTAATCTACATATTGATTGGGCTAACCAAACTGGTAGCAATGCGGTGGAGGAGGATTTCTTGGAGTGTATTAGGGATGGTTTCCTAGACCAATACGTCGAGGAACCAACTAGAGGGCTGGCCATCCTGGACTGGGTGATGTGTAATGAGAAAGGAATAATTTACAATCTTGTTGTGCGAGGCCCCTTGGGGAAGAGTGACCATAATATGGTAGAATTCTTTATTAAGGTGGAGAGTGACACAGTTAATTCAGAGACTAGGGTCCTGAATTTAAGGAAAGGTAACTTTGATGGTACGAGACGTGAATTGGCTAGTATAGACTGGCGAGTGATACTTAAAGGGTTGATGGTGGATAGGCAATGGCAAACATTTAAAGATCACATGGATGAACTTCAACAATTGTACATCCCTGTCTGGAGTAAAAATAAAATGGGGATGGTGGCTCAACCGTGGCTAACAAGGGAAATTAAGAATAGTGTTAAAACCAAGGAAGAGGCATATAAATTGGCCAGAAAAAGCAACAAACCTGAGGACTGGGAGAATTTTGTAATACAGCAGAGGAGGACAAAGGGTTTAATTAAGAGGGGGAAAATAGAGTATGAGAGGAAGCTTGCTGGCAACATAAAAACTGACTGCAAACACTTCTATAGATATGTGAAGAGAAAAAGATTAGTGAAAACAAACGTCAGTCCCTTGCAGTCAGATTCAGGTGAATTTACAATGGGGAACAAAGAAATGGCGGACCAGTTAAACAAATACTTTGGTTCTGTTTTCACGAATAACCTTCCGGAAATACAAGGGGACCGAGGGTCTAGTGGGAAGGAGGAACTGAAGGAAATCCTTATTAGGCAGGAAATTGTGTTTGGGAAATTGATGGGATTGAAGCCTGATAAATCCCCAGGGCTTGATAGTCTGCATCCCAGAGTACTTAAGGAAGCAGCCCTAGAAATAGTGGATGCATTGGTGATCATTTTCCAATAGTCTATCGACTCTGGATCGGTTCCTATGGACTGGAGGTTTGCAAATGTAACACCACTTTTTAAGAAAGGAGGGAGAGAGAAAATGGGTAATGATAGACCAGTTAGCCTGACATTAGAAGTGGGGAAAATGTTGGAATCAATTATTGAAGATGAAATAGCAGCACATTTGGATCGTGATGGGATCGGTCCAAGTCAGCATGGATTTATGAAAGGGAAATCTTGCTTGACAAATCTTCTAGAATATTTTTAGGATGTAACTGGTAGAGTGGACAAGGGAGAACCAGTGGATGTGGTGTATTTGGACTTTCAAAAGGCTTTTGACAAGATCCCACATAAGAGATTGGTGTGCAAAATTAAAGCACATGATATTGGGGGTAATGTACTGACGTGGATAGAGAACTGGTTGGCAGACAGGAAGCAGAGAGTCGGAATAAACAGGTCCTTTTCAGAATGGCATGCAGTGACTAGTGGGGTGCCGTGGGGCTCAGTGCTGGGACCCCAGCTATTTACAATATGCATTAATGATTTGGATGAGGGAATTGAGTGTAATATCTCCAAGTTTGCAGATGACACTAAGCTGGGTGGCGGTGTGAGCTGTGAGGAGGATGCTAAAAGGCTGCAGGGTGACTTGGACAGGTTAGGTAAGTGGGTAAACGCATGGCAGTTGCAGTATAATGTGGATAAATGTGAGGTTATCCACTTTGGTGGCAAAAACATGAAGGCAGAATATTATCTGAATGGCGGCAGATTAGAAAAAGGGTAGGTGCAATGAGACCTGGGTGTCATGGTACATCAGTCATTGAAAGTTGGCATGCAGGTACAGCAGACGGTGAAGAAGGCAAATGGTATGTTCGCCTTCATAGGTAGGGGATTTGAGTATAGAAGCAGGGAGGTCTTACTGCAGTTGTACAGGGCCTTAGTGAGGCCTCACCTGGAGCATTGTGTTAGTTTTGTTCTCCTAATCTGAGAAAGGACGTTCTTGCTGTTGAGGGAGTGCAGTGGATGTTCACCAGACTGATTCCCGGGATGGCGGGACTGACATATGAGAAGAGACTAGATCGACTGGGCCTCTATTCACTGGAGTTTAGAAGGATGAGAGGGGATCTCATAGAAACTGTCATGTACGTAACCACAATGTAACACCACTGTATTACTGTATACACTCAACCTAGATGCATAACTTGACCACAAGCGGTGAACTTGTGGGAGACACTCCTTACCTGGTCACACAGCTATAAAAAGGGAAGTCCCACATCTTTGGAGTCCTGTAAATAAAGAGAGAAGGTCACAGAGTGACCCTGTCCCCAGAATCTGCCTCGTGTGTTTCATGCTGTAGAGTAAGGACTTTACATTGGCGACGAGAAATGGGAATTCACGGCCCACGAGAATGGCCACCAGTAGCACAGAGGAACGTTACTGTGTTGGGGAAGACTGGGACGATTTTGTCGAGAGGCTTCAGCAAAGCTTTGTTACGAAAGAATGGCTGGGGGATGCAGCGGCTGACAAGCGAAGGGCTCATCTTTTGACCAGCTGCGGACCAAAGACTTACGCGCTCATGAAGGACTTACCAGCACCCGAAAAGCCGGCGGACAAAACCTTTGAAGAACTTACCAAATTGATCGGGGAGCACCTCAAACCGGCGAGTAGCATATATATGGCCCGACACAGATTCTACACCCACCGACGTCGTGAAAGACAGAGCATACCAGACTTCGTAGCGGAACTCCGGCGTTTGGCCAGCCTCTGTAAGTTCACAGACGCCTGCAGGGGGAAATGCTAAGAGACTTCTTTATCGAGGGCATCGGTCATGCGGGAATTTTCCGCAAATTAATTGAGACCAAGGATTTGACCTTGGAAGCAGCGGCTCAAACTTTCATGGCGGGGGAGGAAGAGACGAAAATAATATACGCGCGCAATTCTGCCTCTAACACGGCGATGGATCAGGGAGTCAACATCATCAATGCGACTCAGAGCCCCGCAGGCAGGCAGGGGTAGTCCGACATTCCCCAGGTAGCAATAGACCCCAGAGTAGGACTTCAACAGAGACAATGGCAGGCTGAACGGACATTCACGCCATCACAGTGGACAATGCAGCCCGGGATGGGGCCATTCACACCCACTAATAGGGTAGTTAAGAGCAGTCAAAGGGACAGTCAGCGCATAATCTCTGCCCATCGTCCCTTTGTTCCCAATAATGGAAACCTTAACTCATGCTGGAGGTGTGGGGAAAAACACTCAGCTAGATCTTGCAGATTTCAACAGTTTGTCTGCAGGAATGCAATCTCAGTGGCCACTTAGCTCGAATGTGCAGGAAGTCTGCAACCAGACTAATATATGAGGCGGATGGACCAGAAGAGGGTTCTTTAAGGCAGGATGACTTTTGTGGCAAATCGATGGACGCCGAGGTTCAGCGGGTCCATGTGGCGAATATTCACAGTTCATACACCAGAACGCCACCAATGATGATGAGGGTTTTATTAAACGGTATCCCTGTATGCATGGAACTCGGCACTGGGGCCAGCCAGTCCCTCATGGGCGTTCAGCAATTTGAGAAGCTATGGCCACTTAAAGCCAGTAGGCCCAAATTAGCACGTATTGAGACACAATTACAGACTTACACTAAAGAAATCATTCCGGTGCTAGGCAGTGTTGGCTGTCACACACAATGGGTTAGTGAATTGGCTGCCACTCTGGATTGTCCCGGGCAATGGTCCCGCACTGTTGGGGAGGAGCTGATTAGTCGAGATGAACTGGGGGGATGTTCACGCAATGTCATCTGTGGAGCGAAGTTCGTGCTCACAAGTCCTACAACAATTCGATTCACTATTCCAACCTGGCATAGGGACTTTCAAAGGCACTAAAGTAGTGATACACATCATCCCGGTCGCCAGGCCAGTGCACCACAAAGCCAGCGCGGTGCCGTATGTGATGCGGGAAAAGATCGAGAGTGAATTGGACCGAGAGTGAGAGTGTTGAGAGAGGGCATCATCTCGCCTGTTGGGTTCAGCGACTGGGCGAGCCCCATCGTTCCCGTCCTAAAAGAGGATGGCTCTGTCAGGATCTGTGGCGACTACAAGGCCACCATCAATCGTTGTCCCTACAAGATCAATACCCGCTCCCGAGAGCGGAGGACCTCTTCGCTACGCTGGCAGGTGGCAAGCTGTTCACCAAGCTGGACCTCACTTCAGCCTGTATGACCCAGGAACTGGCCGCCGAATCTAAACTACTGACCACCATCACCACGCTCAAGGGACTGTTCATTTATAACAGGTGCCCGTTTGGCATTCGATCAGCGGCCGCGATTTTCCAACGAAACATGGAAAGCCTGCTTAAATCCATTCCTGGAACGATCGTATTCCTCATCACGGGTCGAGACCCCGAGGAACATCTCCACAACCTGGAGGTGGTGCTATGTCGACTGGACCGGGTAGGCCTGCAACTCAAGAAGTCTAAATATGTGTTCTTAGCTCCTGAGGTTGAGTTTCTGGGCAGGAGGGTTGCTGCAGATGGGATTCAGCCCACCAAATCCAAAACAGAGGTGATTCGACGAGCACCCAGGCCCTGCAACACATCAGAGTTGCGTTCATTCCTGGGACTGTTGAACTACTTGGGGAACTTTCTGCCAAACTTGAGCACGTTGTTAGAGCCGCTACACTTGCTCCTGCGTAAGGGTTGCGATTGGTTTTGGGGGGACTGTCAGGAACGGGCTTTTGATCGGGCGCGAAACCTATTTTGTTCAATTTTGTACAGGGGTTGTTGACCCTGTACGACCCTTGTACAAAATTGGTTCTGACATGTGATGCATCGTCCTATGGGGTTGGGTGCGTGTTGCAGCAGGGCAATGCTGAGGGTCAACTATAACCTGTGGCTTATGTCTCCAGGTCGCTCTCTCAAGCAGAACGGGGATATGGGATGGTCGAGAAGGAAGCGCTTGCATGTCTCTATGGTGTAAAAAAAATGCATTAGTACCTCTTTGGTAGGAAGTTTGAATTAGAGACGGACCACAAGCCATGAACATTCCTGTTGTCAGACAGCAAGGCTATCAATGCCAACGCATCAGCTCGCATACAGCGATGGGCTCTCACGCTGGCTGCTTATGACTACTCCATCCGGCACCGGCCCAGCACTGAAAATTCCGCTGATGTGCTCAGCAGGCTTCCACTGGCCACCACTGAGGGGGCAGCGGAGCAAAGTGCCGAGATGGTCATGGCTGTCGATGCCTTTGACAGCGCAGGCTCCCCCATCACAGCCTGCCAGATCAAAATCTGGACAAACAGAGATTCCCTCCTATCCCTGATTAAGAAATGTGTCCTGACTGGGGATTGGGCGCCTGCACACGGAGCATGCCCTGAGGAGGTCAGACCATTCTACAGACGGATGGATGAGCTCTCCATCCAAGCCGACTGCCTACTATGTGGCAGCCGGGTAGTTATGCCCCAGAAGGGCAGGGAGGCATTCATCAGGGAGCACCCAGGCATTGTGCTGATGAAGGCCATTGCCCGGTCACACATTTGGTGGCCTGGAATTGATTCAGACCTGGAATACTGTGTTCGCAGGGCCCCCAGGGAGGCCCCGCTCAGCCCGTGGCCCTGGCCCATCAGGCCATGGTCACGCATTCATGTTGACTACGCGGGCCCGTTCATGGGTAAGATGTTCCTTATTGTGGTAGATGCGTACTCGAAATGGATCGAGTGCATCATTCTGAATCCATTCACGTCATCCACCACTATTTGCGATCTTTGCAACCCATGGCTTGCCGGACATCCTGGTTAGTGATAACAGCCCATGTTTCACAAGTTACGAATTCCAAGAGTTTATGTCGTGCAATGGCATCAACCACGTCAGGACTGCGCCGTTCAATTCGGCCTCCAATGGCCAGGCAGAACGTGTGGTCCAAATCATTAAGCAAGGTATGCTCAGGATTCAAGGACCCTCCTTACAATGCCGCCTGTCGCGTCTCCTGCTGGCCTATAGATCCCGACCGCACTCGCTCACGGGTGTCCCGCCCGCAGAGCTACTAATGAAACGGACACTCAAAACTCGGTTGTCCCTCATTCACCCAGTCCTGACCGACATAGTTGATGGCAAGCGCAAGTCACAAAATGAGTACCATGCATAATTCGAGGGGAAGATGTATAGAAATAAATGATCCTGTATTCGTCCTCAATCACGCCATGGGGCCTAAATGGCTTGAGGGCACGGTAATTGACAAAGAGGGGAATAGGGTCATGGTGGTAAAACTCAACAATGGTCAGATATGCCGTAAGCATCTGGACCAAGTAAAAAAAAGGTTCAGCATCGACACGGAGGAACCTGAAGAAGACCATGAGATGGAGCTAACAACACCACCAGTGAATGAGCAACAAGAGCAATCAGAAGAATGCACAGTCCCTGCGGTCAGCCCGGACAGGCCGGAATCACCACAGGTGACAGACACTACGTAAGTGTCCAACAACCAGAGGCCCAACTGCGGCGCTCCATGAGGGAGCGTAGACCACCTGAAAGACTAAACCTATGATCCCAATAAGACTTTGGGGAGGCGGGGGGGAGGTGATGTCATGAATGTAACCACAATGTAACACCACTGTATTACTGTATACACTCAACCTAGATGCACACCTTGACCACAAGGGGTGAACTTGTGGGAGACACTCCTTACCTGATCACACAGCTATAAAAAGGGAGGTCCCACACAGGGTCATCGTCTTTGGAGTCCTGTAAATAAAGAGAGGTCACAGAGTGACCCTGTCCCCAGAATGTGCCTCGTGTGGTTTCATGCTGTAGAGTAAGGACTTTACAGAAACATATAAAATTCTGACGGGACTGGACAGGTTAGATGCAGGAAGAATGTTCCTGATGTTGGGGAAGTCCAGGACCAGGGGATATAGTCTAAGGATAAGGGGTAAGCCATTTAGGACTGAGATGAGGAGAAACTTCTTCACTCAGAGTTGTTAACCTGATGAATTACCTACCGCAGAGAGTTGTTGATGCCAGTTCATTGGATATATTCAAGAGGGAGTTAAATATAGCCCTTACAGCTAAAGGGATCAAGGGGTATGGAGAGAAAGCAGGAAAGGGGTACTGAGGTGAATGATCAGCCATGATCTTACTGAATGGTGGTGCAGGCTCGAAGGGCTGAATGGCCTTCTCCTGCACCTATGTTCTATGTTTATATGCCTGACAACGACACAATCTTGCTTACAGTACTTGCCGTGGAACTCCAACTCTTCGATGATATCTGCCTCAAATTATCATCAATCGTCATGCATGCCTGGGCAGTCGCGATGACCTTGCTTAAATCCAGCTTCTCTTCAGCCAAGAACTTCCGAAGAATCATATCATGGTTGATGCCTATCACGAAGAAATCTCGCAGCGTGCCTTCCAACACGTTCCCAAACTTACACGGCTCAGCAAGAAGTCGCAGGTCGGCGACGAGTCCGACACATCTTGGCCCTCAGCACGAACATACGTGTAAAAACGATAGGATAAGATGATGATCCCCTCTTTTGGCTTCAGATGGTCATGTACCAAAGCACACAAATCCCCATATTCTTTGTCTGTTGGACATAAAGGCGAGAGAAGATTCTTCATGAGGCCATAAATTTTTGGACCACAAACGGTGAGGAAAACCGCCCTGCGCCAAACTGCATCAACATCTCCCTCCATTTTGTTGGCCACAAAATACTGATCCAGGCGGTCGATAAAATCCATCCAATCCTCACCATCCGTGAATCTCTCCAGAATTCCAATAGTGCCCATTGTACATGCGAAGATTCTTAAGTTACCTCGTCGCCAAATTTAATGAATGTAATGACTCAAAAGACTTGTTACTGTTAACTGCCTCAGGTGCAAACCTGATCCAACTTTATGCGCGCCCAAAATAATCCGTGTGACAAGGTACCTGCGCTTATATACCAGTGGCCGCGCATGGGTGCGTACAGCCCGATGACCTCCGACAGTGGTGCCCCCCCTGGTGTCTGGTGACCCCAAGCATAAATATATAACACAGATTTACATGAGAGAAATTAGGTTGTTTTTAAGGAGCATCTTAAAGGAAAAAGAGAGAAAGAGAAGCAGAGTGGTTTAGGGAGGGAATTGCAGAGCTTAGGGCCTTGGCAGCTGAAGGCAGGGCCGCCAATGTTGAAGCAATTAAAATTGGGGATGCTCAAGAGGCCAGAATTGGAGGAACGCAGAGATCGCAGAGGGTTGTAGGGCTGGAAGAGATTACAGAGATAGGGAGGAACAAGGCCATGGAGGAATTTGAAAACAAAGATGAGAATTTAAAAATTAATGTGCTACTTAACCAGGAGCCAATGTAGATCAGTGAGCACATGATTGATGGGTGAATGGGACTTAGTGCGAGTTAGGATATGGGCAGCAGCATTTTTTGATGACCTCAACTTTACGTTCTATTCCTTTTCTCCTGCATGTGTTTATCTAGCTTCCCCATAAATGCATCTATGCTAATCGCATCAACACTCCATGTGGTAGCGGATTCCAAATTCTAACCACTCTCTGGGTAAAGATGTTCCTCCTGAATTCCTGATTGGATTTATTAGTGACTATTTTATATTTATGGCCTGCAAATGGAAACCTCTTCTCTAAGTCTACCCTATCAAACTCCTTCATAATCTTAAATATCTCTATCAGGTCTTCCATTTTCTCGAGGAAAGAGCCTGAACCTGATAGGTATATCCTCTCATTTCTGGGATCATCCCAGTAAATCTTATTTTTACCTTCTCCAGTGCCTTTATATCTTTTTTTATAATATGGAGATAAGAACTGTGCACAGTGCTACAAGAGTGGTCTAACCAAAGTTTTATACAAGTTTAACATAACTTTTCTATTTGATTCTATCCCTCTAGAAATAAACCCCAGTGCTTTGTTTGCTTTTTTATGGCCTTATTCATCTGTGTCACTACTTCGAATGATTTGTGTATCTGTACCTCCTGATCCCTCTGTTCCTCCACCTGATTTAGATACTTATTTTCCAAGGAGTGTGTAGCCTCTTTATTCTTCCTTCCAAAATGTATCGCCTCACACTTATCTATACTGAATTTGCCAATTACATGGCCATTCTGCAAGTTTATTTGAGAGATTGTTCTCCATAAGCCCAAATCCAAATGATCCAGAATAAAAGTGAATCCAGCACTGACCCTTTCTACAGCCGAGGGTGCAGCTGTCAGCACCCAGTGACTTATGCACCTAAATACTCTGCTTGCTAGTTCAGAGACAGCATAAGGTAGAGCAAGACAGAGACATAGGCCTAGATTTTCCTGAGATTGCCAGTAAAATAGCAGGGTGAGACTTCTGCCAACCCAAATGAATCCACTGGCACCTGACCATATTTTCCTTGGGCAGGGTGGGGAGCACTCATTTAATATGTAGGGAGCAAGTTCGGCAACAATCCTGATCCTGACTAGGGGTCTGTCATTTAGAGAGAAGGAAATGGTCACAACCACAACAGCTCACACAGAGGAGGAAGAGATAAAGAGAGAGCAGGAGCTGAATTTGGACATTTAAATGGCAGAGGAGGATCTCTGGGGGATCAGCAAAAACCATGGCCCCAAGATTCTCAGAAGTTGCAGTGGAGGTAATGGGGCAGAGAGAAGGTCCAGAAGACAAAGGCTCTTTGAAACCCAGGGATTTATGTTCAGGAATTGGATGTGCAATGGTGGTCAGTGCCAAAATGTTTTAATGACCTCACCAGGTTGGCCATGGTTAGTGAAGGCACAGGTGCCCATGGAGACGCTGAGTTATGGCTGGAAGCATTGCTCATCTCTACACCATTCAGGACCTCAAAGTGTCCAAAAAATTAATGAGATCCTTAGTTGGCACAAGAGATCCACATTATCCCATCTACAGGAACATCTCCTCTCCTCGCATTCCACTGTCCCATATTCATTTTACTGCAATATTTAACTGGGAAAAGAAGAAATCTGTACCCGACTATCATATTTGACAAATTTGCTGGAGTTCTTTGAGGATGTAACGAGCAGGGTGGATAAGGGGAATAAATGGATGTGGTGTATTTGGATTTCCAGACGGCATCGATAAGGTGCTATATAAAAGGTTACTGCACAAGATAAAAGTTCCCAAGCTTGGGGGTAATATATTAGCATGGCTAGAGGATTGGCTAACTAACAGAAAACAGAGAGTCGGGATAAATGGGTCATTTTCCGGTTGGAAAACAGCAACTAGTGGGGTGCCGCAGGGATCGGTGCTGGGGCCTCAACTATTTACAATCTGTATTAATGTCTTGGATGAAGGGACCGAGTGTAATGTAGCCAAGTTTGCTTATGGTACAAAGATGGGCAGAAAAACAAATTGAAGGGAGAACACAAAAAATCTGCAAAGGAATGTAGACAGGCTAAGTGAGTGGGCAAACATTTGGCAGATGGAGTATAATGTGGGAACATGTGAGATTATCTACTTTGGCAGAAAAAATAGAAAAGCAAATGATGAGAAATGAGAAAAATTGCAAAGTGCTGCAGTATAGAGGGACCTGGGGGTCCTTGTGCATGAAACACAAAACGTTAGTATGCAGGCACAGCAAGTAATCAGGATGACAAATGGAATGTTGGCCTTTATTGCAAGGGGGATAGAGTATAAAAGCACAGAAGTCCTGCTACAACTATACAGGGTATTGGTGAGGCCATACCTGGAGTACTGCATACAGTTTTGGTCTCTGTATTTAAGGAAGGATATGCTTGCATTGGAGGCTGTTCAGAGAAGGTTCACTAGGTTGATTCCAGAGATGAGGGGGTTGACATATGAAGATAGGTTGAGTAGGTTGGGCTTATACTCATTGGAGTTCAGAAGAATGAGAGGTTATCTTATCGAAACATGTAAGATAATGAGGGGCTCGACAAGGTGAATGCAGAGAGGATATTTCCACTCATAGGGGAAACTAAAACTTAGGGCATAGTCTGAGAATAAAACTGAGATGAGGAGGAATTTCTTCTCTCAAAGAGTTGTAAATCTGTGGAATTTTCTGCCCCAGAGAGCTGTGGAGGCTGGGTCATTGAATATATTTAAGGCAGAGATAGACAGATTTTTGAGCAATAAGGGAATAAAGGGTAATGGGGAGCAGGCAGGGAAGTGGATTTGAGTCCATGATCAGATCAGCCATAAACTTATTAAGTGGCGGAGCAGGCTCGAGGGGCCAAACAGCCTAATCTTGCTCCTATTTCTTATGTTCACAAGGGAGTGTCTGCAGGCACCTGGGTGGAAACACATGGTGAAACAGTTTGTAGCAGTACTCCAGGTGTGGCCTCACCAATCTCACCATGAAATTGCTGTAGTAGATGCTCAGTGTTGACAGCCAGAGGCAAAGAACTGCCACCCGTGGAGGAATGGTCAGCGCCGGCACCACTCTCAATGAGCAGGAGGAAGCCCGGCAACAACTCGGCACACCAGGGAAGCAGAGCTGGACTCTCCTCCCCTCCGCTCCGAGACCCCGCCCTCACGCTCTCAGCCGTTAGTGCCTCTGACCCGGGACTGGAAACACGCACTTCCGCTCTAGTCCCGCGGGATCTGAAATAAATGGCGCCGCCGGAATACGAAAGAAACCTGAGAGAGAGACAGAACGTGTGAGAGAGCCGAGAGCTGAGAAGGCCGCAGGCGATGGCGAGCGTGGATCACAAGTCACCGAACCTGCTGCTGCAGAGTCTGTGTTGCCGGATCCTGGGCCGCACCGAGGGTGAGTGCGGGGGAATTGGCAGAATCATTTTTTTCACAGGTGGCACATTTTAGTCGGAAGGAGGCCACACACTCATTGGAAAATAAGTCTAAATGTGTAGAGGAACAGAGGGATCTGGGGGACAGATAATCACCACTATAAATGCAGCGACGCAGGTTAAGGAGGCCAAAAAAAGCACTCGGGTTCATTTCTAGAGGGATCGCATTGCAGAGAAGTTACATTAAACCGCTCTCTTCTCTCGAAAACAGATCTGATAGAGGTCTTTAAGATTATAAAGGGGTTTGATAGAATAGACATAGAGATGTTTCCAATTGTAGTGGAGACCAGAACTACGAGACACAAATATAAGATAGTCACGAATAAATCTAATCGGGAATTCAGGAGAAACTTCTTTACCCAGATAGTACTGAGAGTGCACTGAGGCGAATAGCGTAGATGCATTTAAGGGGAGGCTGGACAAGCACATGAGGGAGAAAGGAATGGAGTGTTGTGCTGATCGGGTGAGATGAAGAAGAGGGTGGAGTGTAAACACCAGCATGGACCTGTTGGGCTGAATTGCCTGCTTATGCGCTGTAAATACTGTATAATTCTCTAAGGCAAGGGTTGCTACAATGTGCCCAGGGGTGCTATCTGGATCATTGTTTTTCATTCCATAGGATCCAGTTCTAGGAACAAAGTGGGGCAAATAATTAATGTTAGGATAGAAAACATTTTGGAAACAGCAACTGCAACATAATAACTAATCGTGTCAGCAGTGGGTAGCACTTTCACTCTAATCAGGAAATTGTGGGTTCAAGTCCAACTCCAGAAACTTGAGCACTTAATCCAGGCTAATATTTCCAGCACAGTACCGAGGGAGCGCTGCATTGTTGAAGGTGCTGTCTTTCGGGTGAGATGTTAAACTGAGATCCCATCTGCCCACTCGGGTGAACATAGAAGATCCCATGGCACTATTTGAAGAAGAACAAAGGAGTTCTCCCTGGTCTCCTAGTCAATATTTGCCCCTCAACCAACATCACTGAAACAGATTATCTGGTCATTATCTAATTGTTCTTTGTGGGACCTTGCTGTGTGGAAATTGGCTGCCGTGTTTCCTACATTATGATGGTGACTACAGAAAATGAAGGCCTTTCAATGTGTAAAGTGCTTTGGGACATTCTGAGGTGATGAAAGACACTATATAAATGCAACTCCCTTTCTGTATATAACTGATTCCGATATAAAAATTGAAGAGGAGGGATCAAGATTCTTGACTGGAAAAAGCCAATTTCAATTACACAAAAAGGAACTCGTAAGTGACAAGAAAAATTGACAAATGAACACTTGGAACCATTCAGTGATGATTGTGAGAATATATTTAGTCTCTATCCCAAAGAGTAAAGAAGGTCATCAAAATCTGGAGTTCCTTGGAGTAGAAAAATTAAACCACGATTTTAAGAAAGAAAGACTTGGATTTATACAGAGCCTTTCATACCACTGGACGTCTCATGCTTTACAGCCAATGGGGTACTATTGGAGTGTAGTCACTAACAAGAGAGAATGCAAAAAGAGAGAAGATAAATCTGTCTGATAATACAAAAGAAAATCAAATAAAATAGAGAGGAAGGGGAAAAAAAGGCTAAGCGAGTATGAGGAAATGGAAATAACAGGATTTTTATATACAAATGAAAACTAAAATAATTGAAGAAAGGGCAAGGCTGATTGGAGATATAATAGAAAATCTTACAGGATGAAAGAATGGCAGAGATGCTTGGGTGGGGGATAGTTGATGCTCACATAGAAAGTTACAGGTTAATAAAGGAGAGTCAGCATGGATTTGTAAAAGGCAAGTTGAGTCTGACGTTTATTTTAAGAGTTCTTTGAGGAAGTAACAAAGTGTATCAATAAAAGAAACGCAGTAGATACTGCATGTGGATTTTTTGAAGATGTTTGCTGAGGTACTTGATTTTAAAGGGAATGGGTCAGCATGGATGGGAAGTTGCTGAAAGAACATAGAGCAGAGAATGGTAATTAAGAGATTTTTTGGATTGGATACAATGGTGATCTCCAATAGTCTGTATTCGGACCAATATTCTAAATATAAATAAATCATCTAAATTGAATATAAATAAATCATCTAAATGGAAAAGGTCAAAATCTGCAGACCCAAAGATGGAGTGTGGTTTACTGTGAACAACTTTGAGTGGACATAGAAAATAGGAGCAGTCGTAGGCCATTTGCAGAAGATCAAGGGACTTGGACTAGGATCTTTTTTTTTTCTTTCTTGGTTTTTATGGTGAAGTTGTACTTTGATTTTAGTTTCTTGTCAGACCTGTGGACCTGAATTGTCGTCTTGTGCAATTGTGTTTTACAGCTCATGTGGCTCAACAGTTCCAGTACGCTGTGAGAGTTATTGGAAGCAATTTTGCTCCTACTGTGGAAAGGGATGAATTTCTTGTGGCTGAAAAGATCAAGAAAGAAAGTAAGTTGGCTTGTTTAACCAGCTCCGCAATGTATGAAAATTCTACTGTTGAATACAGGGAGGGAGGGAGAAGGAGGAAGGGCGAGGTTATTTCCAGGTTACTCTGAGAACTCTGGCTGCAGGAATTCCAGCAGGGTGACGAGGAGGAGGCAGCTGATCGAGGAGAAAGATTACATTGGCGAGTAGGATTTTCATCAGTTCTGCATATGTGCCACCCGGCGGCTGGGAATGGTTCTGGACAAGGGGTGGTGTTGCATAAGGGAGTCCCGGCGAACAGAGGTTCAACCTGTAATTGCTTAAGAGCTGGGTGCAAGAATAAATGTCTAATTCCTTATTCTAAGGAAGTGGGTTTGATTTTATGAAGAAAAAAGCCTCAGACTAGACTCTGGATTGAGAACTAAATATAAGAGTGGGCTCACGAGGGTGAAAGGCCTCTTCTTCTTCCGACTGTATGTATGTATGTGTGTATGGTATTTCTGTTTATCCCTTTTCATCACTGATCCAGCTTACTTTAATGAAGGCAAACTATAGAGTAGAAACATAGAAAATAGGTACAGGAGCAGGCCATTTGAGCCTGCACCACCATTCAATATGATCATGGCTGATCATGCAACTTCAGTACCCCACTCATGCCTTCTCTCCATACCCCCTGATCCCTTTAGCCGTAAGGACCACATCGAACTCCCTTTCTAATATATCCAACGAACTGGACTCGACAACTTTCTGTGGTAGAGAATTCCATAGGTTCACAATTCTCTGGGTAAAAAAGTTTCTCCTCATCTCACTCCTAGATGGTTTACCCCTTATCCTTGGACCATGACCCCTGGTTCTGGACTTCCCCAACATCGGGAACATTCTTCCTGCATCTAACCTGTTCAATCCCATCAGAATTCTATGAGATCCCCTCTCATTCTTTTAAATTCCAGTGAATATAAGCCTAGTCGATCCAGTCTTTCTTCATATGTCAGTCCTGCCATCCCGGGAATCAGTCTGGTGAACCTTCGCTGCACTCCTCTCAATCGCAAGAATGTCCTTCCTCAGTTTAGGAGACCAAAACTGCACACACTACTCAAGGTGTGGTCTCACCCATGCCCTGTACAACTGCAGTAAGACTGCCCTGCTCCTATACTCAAATCCTCGTGCTATGAAGGCCAACGTGCCATTTGCTTTCTTTATTGCCTGCTGTACCTGCATGCCTACTTTCAATGACTGAAGTACCATGACACCCAGGTCTCGTTGCACCTCCCCTTTTACTAATCTGTCAACATTCAGTTAATCTGCCGCCTTGTTTTTGCCACCAAAGTGGATAACTTCACTTAACCACATTATACTGCATCTGCCTTGCATTTGCCCACTCACCTAACCTGTCCAAGTCACCCTGCAGCCTCTTGGCATCCTCCTCACAGCTCACACTGCCACCCAGCTTAGTGTCATTTGCAAACTTGGAGATATTACATTCAATTCCTTTGTCTAAATCATTAATATATGTTGTAAATAGCTGGGGTCCCAGCACTGAACCTTGCGATACCCCACTAGTCACTGCCTGTCATTCTGAAAAGGACCTGTTTATTCCCACTCTTTGCTTCCTGTCTTCCAACCAGCTCTCTATCCACGTCAATACATTACCTCCAATACCATGTGCCTTAATTTTGCACACTAATCTCGTGTGGAACCTTGTCAAAAGCCTTTTGAAAGTCCAAATACACCACATCCACTGGTTCTCCCTTATTCACTCTACTAGTTACATCCTCAAAAAAATTCTAAGATTTGTCAAGCATGATTTCCCTTTCATAAATCCATGTTGACTGGACCGATCCTGTCACTGCTTTCCAAATGTGCTGCTATTACATCTTCAATAATTGATTCCAGCATTTTCCCCACAACAGCAGAAGAACAAAAATTGCTCGGGTTCCTGGTTTCATTGTTCTCGTGTGAGGAGATTCCAGGCTAAAACCAGACACCTCCCTGTTGTGAGGAAGAAACATTCGATTCAATATTCACTGGAGCATCCTTGCCCATCTTCTGGCGGAGCTGTCACTCTTCTCATTGTCTCCGCTGCGGGAGGTGCAAGACCCAGGGCTGGACTTGGACATGGTTAGAAAACGGTTAGCATATAAGAGGACAATTGCTTAAGTCAAATCTTCAACAAGTTCAGTGGTTTGAATGGTTGTAATGGGAATAAAGTCTGGACTATAATTCAAGCATGCCACAATGCTCCTGATCTTTCACTAAAACTTCATGGAACATACTTTTAAAATTAGTGAAACACTAGTAATCTTTGAAAATTCGAGTTTCCTGGCACTTGTGACGTGTAGAATTGAAGTGGGATGCATGGCTTTATAAACTTGTGGTTTACAGACTTTGAATATGAAATTTTAACAATGCTAATGCTCTCTTGCAGTGGTGAGGCAGAGAAGGGAGGCAGACGCTGCTTTGTTTTCGGAACTTCACCGTAAACTGCAGTCGCAGGTAAGAATGAGCAAAGTTCAGTTGTTGCATGGAAGAAAACTCATGAGATGCATTCCTTCACGCCTTCCCTGTATGCGAGTGTCCAGTCTCGGGTGCCTCTGCTTCTTCCATGTTAAAAGAAAAGAAAGATTTGGATTTATACAGCGCCTTTCATAACCACCCGATGTCTCAAAGCACTTTACAGCTCATGAAATACCTTTGGAGCGTAGTCACTGTTGTAATGTAGGAAATGTGGCAGCCAAGTTGCGCACAAGCAAGCTCTCACAGACAGCAATGTGATAATGACCAGATAATCTCTTTTTGTTATCTTGATATTGGTCAGGACACCAGAGTTATCCCATGCTCTTCGAAATAGTGCCGTGGGATCTTTTATGCCCACCTGAGAGAGCAGACGGGGCCTCGGTTTAACATCTCATCCGAAAGACAGCATCACCAACAGTGCGGCACTCCCTCAGTTTTGCACTGGAGTGTTAGCCTAGATTTTTGTGCTCAACTCCCTGGAGTGGGACGAACCCACAACCTTCTAACTCCCGAGGTGAGAGTGCCATCAACTGAGCCACAACATGTTGAGTTCTGAAACTTGCTATGTGGGGAATTGCATCTGCAGATGTGCATCCATGTTTTACATGGAATGGAAGTAAAACTAACATTTCTGTTTTGTAATCTTTTTTGAATATGGGTGCACCAGATAGCCTGTTTCCTAACAACTGGTATCTCTCTCTAGTGTTGACTGATTCCCTCAAAATGATTGCGAGCACCTCCCAAATCCTCTATAGTTTCCCTCAGTACTTTGAGATAAATAGGTCCACTTATCTGTTTTAAGCACATTTTTGATGTCCAGCACTTTCATCTCCTTTATAATTAGGCTGCTCTTATCTTTTGTGAGCACCCTATAATCCAGTATGTTATATTACTGATCCCTGGAGTTAGCCATATTTATGATATTCTTACTACATTATAACTTTCTCAATTGCTGTCTTAATATTCTTAACCAGTCTCTATGCCACTTGGTTTAGGTGCAAATATACCAGGGGATCAGTACTTTGCATCCCTTGCCTAGGCATTTTGAGGTGACCCTTGTATATGAGACTTTTAAGACCCCTATCTTCTTTGGATTGTTTGTCCATTCAAGGACTATACCTGCACCCCTACCCATCCCTTTCAGATTCCTTCTAACCGTTCTTCAATATTTACTGCCCTAGTTCTAGGTACAACACACACCCTTGTAGGTATTTTATGTATGCACTCGTGGTTTTTCACTTTCCTAGCAGAGTCCCCTATGATTAACGTCTCTGATTTAGAATCATGGAATGATACAGTACAGAAGGAGGCCATTCAGCCTATCGTGCCTATGCCAGCTCTTTGAAAGAGCTTTCTAATTCGTCCCACTCACCAACTTTTTCCTCATAGCCCTGCAAATTTTTCCTTTTCAGGTGTATATATCCAATTCTGTTTTGAAAATAACTACTGCTTCCACCACACTTTTTTTTTTCAGGCAACACATTCCAGATCATAATTTGCTGCGTAAAGATCTTTTCCTCATGTCGCCTCTGGTTCTTTTGCCAATTACTTTAAATCTGCGTCCTCTGATTACTGACCCGTCTGCCACTGGAAACAGTTTCTCCTTATTTATTGAAGATTTTGAACACCTATCGCATGTCCACTTAACTTGCTCTGCTCGAAGGAGAACAACCCCTGTTTATTTAGTTCTCCACATAACTTAAGTCTTCCATCATTGGTACCATTCCAGTAAATCTCCTCTACACCCTCTCCAAGTCCTTGATATCCTAAAGTGTGGTGCCCAGAATTGGACACAATACTCCAGCTGGGGTCTAGCCGGTGTTTGATAAAAGTTCAGCATAACTTCTTGCTTTTGTACTCTATGCCTCTATTTATAAAGCCCAGGATCCCGTCTGCCTTTTAAGAACATAAGAACATAAAAATTAGGAACAGAAGTAGGCCATCTAGCCCCTCGAGCCTGCTCCGCCATTCAATAAGATCATGGCTGATCTGGTCGTGGACTCAGCTCCACTTACCCGCCCTCTCCCTGTAACCCTTAATTCCCTTATTGGTTAAAAATCTATCTATCTTTGACTTGAAAACATTCAATGAGCTAGCCTCAACTGCTTCCTTGGGCAGAGAATTCCACAGATTCACAACCCTCTGGGAGAAGAAATTCTTTCTCAACTCAGTTTTAAATTGGCTCCTCCGTTTTTTGAGGCTGTGCCCCCTAGTTCTAGTCTCCCTTATCAGTGGAAACAACCTCTGCCTCTATCTTGTCTATCCCTGTCATGATTTTAAATGTTTCTATAAGATCACCCCTCATCCTTCTGAACTCCAATGAGTAAAGACCCAGTCTACTCAATCTATCATCATAAGGTAACCCCCTCATTTCTGGAATCAGCCTAGTGAATCGTCTCTGTACCCCTTCCAAAGCTAGTATATCCTTCCTTAAGGAAGGTGACCAAAACTGCACGCAGTACTCCAGGTGCGGCCTTACCAATACCTTATACAGTTGCAGCAAGACCTGCCTGCTTTTGTACTCCATCCCTCTCGCAATGAAGGCCAACATTCCATTTGTCTTCCTGATTACTAGCTGCACCTGCAAACTAACCTTTTGGGATTCATGCACAAGGACCCCCAGGTTCCTCTGCACCACAGCATATTGTAATTTCTCCCCATTCAAATAATATTCCCTTTTACTGTTTTTTTTTTCCCAAGGTGGATGACCTCACTTTCCGACATTGTATTGCATCTGCCAAACCTTAGCCCATTCGCTTAACCTATCCAAATCTCCTTGCAGCCTCTCGGAGTCCTCTACACAACCCGCTTTCCCACTAATCTTTGTGTCATCTGCAAATTTTGTTGCACTACACTCTGTCCCCTCTTCTTGGTCATCTATGTATATTGTAAACAGTTGTGGTCCCAGCACTGATCCCTGTGGCACACCACTAACCACTGATTTCCAACCGGAAAAGGACCCATTTATCCCGACTCTCTGCTTTCTGTTCGCCAGCCAATTCATGCTAATACATTTCCTCTGACTCCGCGTACCTTTATCTTCTGCAGTAACCTTTTGTGTGGCACCTTATCGAATGTCTTTTGGAAATCTAAATACACCACATCCATCGGTACACCTCTATCCACCATGCTCGTTATATCCTCAAAGAATTCCAGTAAGTTAGTTAAACATGATTTCCCTTTCATGAATCCATGCTGCGTCTGCTTGATTGCACTATTCCTATCTAGATGTCCCGCTATTTCTTCCTTAATAGTTTCAAGCATTTTCCCCACTACAGATGTTAAACTAACCGGCCTATAGTTACCTGCCTTTTGCCTGCCCCCTTTTTTTAAACAGAGGCGTTACATTAGCTGCTTTCCAATCCGCTGGTACCTCCCCAGAGTCCAGAGAATTTTGGTAGATTATAACGAATGCATCTGCTATAACTTCCGCCATCTCTTTTAATACCCTGGGATGCATTTCATCAGGACCAGGGGACTTGTCTACCTTCAGTCCCATTAGCCTGTCCAGCACTACTCCCCCAAGTGATAGTGATTGTCTCAAGGTCCTCCCTTCCCACATTCCTGTGGCCTGCAAATTTTGGCATGGTTTTTGTGTCTTCCACTGTGAAGACGGAAGCAAAATAATTGTTTAAGGTCTCAGCCATTTCCACATTTCCCATTATTAAATCCCCCTTTTCATCTTCTAAGGGACCAACATTTACTTTAGTCACTCTTTTCCGTTTTATATATCTGTAAAAGCTTTTACGATCTTTTTATGTTTTGCGCAAGTTTACCTTCGTAATCTATCTTCCTTTTCTTTATTGCTTTTTTAGTCATTCTTTGCTGTTGCTTAAAATTTTCCCAATCCTCTAGTTTCCCACTAACCTTGGCCACCTTATATGCATTGGTCTTTGATTTGATACTTTCCTTTATTTCCTTGGTTATCCACGGCTGGTTATCCCTTCTCTTGCCGCCCTTCTTTTTCATGGAATATATTTTTGTTGCGCACTATGAAAGAGCTCCTTAAAAGTCCTCTACTGTTCCTCAATTGTGCCACCGTTTAGTCCTTGTTTCCAGTCTACTTTAGCCAACTCTGCCCTCATCCCACTGTAGTCCCCTTTGTTTAAGCATAGTACGCTCGTTTCTGACACAACTTCCTCATCCTCAATCTGTATTACAAATTCAACCATATTGTGATCACTCATTCCGAGAGGATCTTTTACTAGGAGATCGTTTATTTTTCCGGTCTCATTACACAGGACCAGATCTAAGATGGCTTGCTCCCTTGTAGGTTCTGTTCCATATTGTTCTAAGAAACAATCCCGTATGCATTCTATGAATTCCTCCTCCAGGCTACCCCGTGCGATTTGATTTGACCAATCGATATGTAGGTTAAAATCCCCCATGACTACTGCCGTTCCTTTTTCACATGCCTCCATTATTCCCTTGATTATTGCCCGCCCCACCGTGAAGTTATTATTTGGAGGCCTATAAACTACGCTGACCAGTGACTTTTTCCCCTTACTATCTCTAATCTCCACCCACAATGATTCAACATTTTGTTCATCTTTTTAACAGCCTTCTCAACTTGTCCTGCCACCTTCAAAGATTTGTGTACTTGCACCCCAGGTCTCTCTGTTCCTGCACCCCCTTTAAAATTGTACCATTTAGTTTATATTGCTTTTCATTGTTCTTCCTATCAAAATGAATCACTTCACACTTCTCGGCATTAAATATCATCTGCAATGTGTCTGCCCATTTCACCAGTCTGTATGTCCTCCTGAAGTCAGTTACAATCCTCCCCACTCTACTGTTTACTACATTTGAGTTTTGTGTCATCTGCAAACTTTGAAATGATGCCCTGAATACACAAGTCCAGGCCATTAATATTATCAAATAGAACAGAGGTCCCAATAACGACCTGTGTGAAATATCACTGTATACTTCCCTCCGGTCTGAAAAACCACTGCTTTCTGTCCCTTAGCCAATTTCGTATCCATGCAGCCACTGTCCCACTTTTTAATCCCAGCAGGTGAGTTGTCTTCTCTGGTTTTCTAGGTACCTTTTCTGTGACCTTATTTCCTTCTACATTGTTGAACATTTCCAGTTTCTGATTGTAATCACTACACAGGGTTTCTGACCTTTCTTGCTACTTTACCCAACTTAATCCAACTGTTGGCTTCATTTCCTTGATGTTCTCGCATTCATCTATATTTCATGGTACTCGGATCCTGGGTGTACCAGTCTCCAGCTCTGATCCTTGCTGATGCACTCTCGACATCACATGCTAGCATGACCTTTTCACTGACCCATGATGACTTGCTTACTGAGGCTAGTACTATCCACTTGTCTCCTATAATCCCCTCACTTTTGTCTGCACTTGTAAGTTTCTGTACCTTCCTCTCTAAAGCCATGAGTTTTTCCTTAAGCTGAAAGGTCAAAAGACAATTCTTGCATCTTTGTCCATTTCTCATTTCATAAATATTCCACAACAAACGCACCTCATCGCCTCCATTTTCATCCTTTTGATTTAGTGCTCCCCCAGGTCTCTGTTCCTGCACCCCCTTTTAAAATTGTACCATTTAGTTTATATTGCTCATTCTCCCTACCAAAGTGAATCACTTCACATTTCTCGGCATTAAATTAAATTTGCCATGTGTCTGCACATTTCACCAGTCTGTCCACGTCCTCCTTCTGAAGTCTGTTATTATCTTCCTCACTGTTTGTTACGTATCCTCTGCAATTCTTTAAAAATAATTCTTAAAAGGCTTGACCGGGTGGATGCTTGGAGGATATTTCACCTGGCTGGGGTGTTTAGAACCAGGGGTCACAGTCTCAGGATAAGGGGTCGGCCATTTAGGTTTGCAGTGCAAAAGATAGGCCATTCAGCCCAATGTGTCTGTATGGCATTTTGCTGAAGCAATTCCAAACTAGTCCCACTGCCCTGCTTTCTTCCCCGTCGCCCTACATATTCCTCTGCTAATATTTATCCAATTGTCCCTAAAATGATGTAATGGTCTCTGCCTCAACCACTCCCTGTGGTGAAGCATTCCAAGCTTCAACAATCATTTTGGTAAAGAGATTTCTTCTCGCCTCTTCCTTTTGCTTAATGATTTTAAATTGATGATCCACTCGTCACTGATTCATCAACCAGAGGAAACAGTTTTTCTGTATTCAAAACCCTTCCTCATTTTTAATAACTTCTCCTGGCTGCCTCTGCTGTAGGGAAATAGTTCCAGTATCTCAAGTCTCACATCATAAAGTTTCTTATCCTGGTGAATCTACGCTGTACATTTTCAATGGCTTTAATGTGTTTTCTATAATGGGGCACCAGAGCTGCACACAATCTCTAACCAATTTTTGTACAAAATTATGAACACTTCTTTACTCTTGTGCTATTTATAAACAGCAAATGCTGTTGATCTTTTTAAAGCTTTATCTACCTGTGCTTGCACTTTCATGGAATTATGTATTTGAGTCTCCAGGTCTCCCTGTTCATCCACATCCTTCAGCACCTTTCCATTGAGTGTATACTTCCATGTGTTGTTTTTCCTCCCAGAGAACACTACCTCACACTGATCCACATTAAATTGTACCTGCCATCTGTTGGCCTATTCTGCTAACCTGTTTGACCAGACTTGCCTTTCAATCTGTACCTCGTATCTTTGGGTATTAATACAAACTAAAGAACACACTGCTCGTTCACATCATTGGGTTGCTATACTTACTTACCTAGATGGCCTTTCACTCTCTTCCACCATTTCTAATCTCTACACCTCCAATGAAGATGCTCAGCTTTCCCTCTTAACAAACCTGATTGTCCTTGCAGCTTCCTTTTTTTGAAAAAAGCTGGGTTCCTCTTTCTTTACCTCCCTTTGTTCACTGACCGAGTCAGAGGAGTTTCTCAACACAATGGGCATTGTCATTGCCTAAACAAGCGAATATAAATTGCTTATCCTTTAGTCTCCAGAGGGAAATCACTTCCATTTAGCATATTAACCATCTTTATCTCAGTGCCGCCTTATAAAATTTGTGAAAATACATTTTTCTTTTTATTTAAAAAAAACTTAAAAGTAATTCTCTCTTTCACATTCTTTCTATGGAAAAATGATCAATAGCTCCTGGAATGCAGCAAGGGCTTAAAGCAGTAAGTGGGAAGAGTTTGTGCAGTGATGTGCTGTGAATTCGGTTGGTCCGGTCTTGTGATGGCATTCAAATTCTGCAATGCCTCCGGTCCTGTTAAGTTTAAATTGCAGCTATTTTGGTGTCTCAGAACCCATTTGTGCTCCGCTTACTAGGGAAAACCCATTGGTGTCCAGTTAGAGTCGCTCTTTGGAAATGGTGCTCTTAGGTTTTCATCGACCTCAATGCAAATAATGTAATAAAACTGAAGTGCAACATCTGGAACTCCGAAAACCAGAATTGTCCAAAAAAACAATATTTTGCGCATGAGTTGTCCGGAATCTGGAATTGTTGTGCGAAAACCAGACATTTTTGATTTCAAACCCAAAATCTGGCACGGATTCAGTCAAGGATTCTGGATTTAATCAAGTCTGAAATCCGGGTTTTGCCAGATTTCTGACCTCATTGCTTAAAACCCGGCACTGACGGTTGAGGATTCTGAATTTTAGACTATTGATTTTCATGTCTTGAAAACTTCAAAAACCAGAACCGACTCTGTCCCAAGGATTCCAGCTTTCGGTCGCTGGATCTGTCATGCAATTTTCTGTCTGAATCTGAAAAGTAGTAAAAAGCTGTCGAGGCTACGGATCAATTGAAAATTTCAAAACAGATATTGATAAATTTTTGTGATGCAAGTGTACTCTGTAATATGGGACCAAGGCAGGGAGATTTGCTTTGTTAAAGGCGTTTTATATAAATGCAAGTTGTCGATGGAGTTAAAATACAGAGCAACCATGATTTAATTGAATGGTGGAACAGGCTTGAGGGGCTAATGGCTTCATGTTCCTATGTAACAAGCTCAAGGGGCTGAATGGGTAGTCTGTTCCTATGTTCTATGTTATTTCAGAAGTTGATCCCTCCACATTCTGATAGCTATGGAGCACTTGCAGTGTTTTTTGTGTTTTTGGGCCCTTTTTCATCACCTATTTTATTCACCGCTTGAGCCTCTTAGATTGCCTGATCTTAAGTTTCTTGCATGGAAAATTACGCCATGGTTAACTTTTGTGTCTAGATACATGGTAATTTTAAGATCCTTGTGGCATTAAATAAATTGGAGAGTTAATTAAAATACCAGAAATCCTCATTTATTGTCATCCAAACTGCGACCCCAGCTTCCATGAAGTGCTGTTGGCATATTGGCCTTATTTAGGTGACTGAATTGTGACATTGATGCGTCTTCAATGTTTGGAGAATTATCACAGATTGGCTGGAACTTATTTGCGCTTCTGCAAATAGCTACCTCTGTTTAAACATTTTCTCTCTCTTAGAGGTCTCTTCTGTTTTTTAACATTAATTCAGCAATAGATGTGAAACTATTATTTGATTTAATAGTTGTGTTCTTTTCCATGTATAGGGTATAATAAAGAACAGATGGGCTGTACTCTACCTCCTGCTAAGCCTCAGTGAGGACCCACGTAAACCACCGAGCAAGGTATCACAAAGTGTCCTCTGATCATTTTGTATCAACAATAATCCATCTGGGAGGTACTAACAATCATTCATATCTGAAGAAGTGGCTGGATTTAGATACGGGTACCTGGCTATAAAATTTATTATTGGCAAAAGTCTGCCCGTGAATTCATTGATTGTAACCATCAGATATCACAAAGTATTTACAGCACAGAAACAGGCTATGCTCCACCTTACTTCATCTCCCCCCATCAATGTATCTTTCTATTCCTTTCTCCTTTGTGTGCTGATTAAAGAAATTATCACAGCAGTGAGGAGGGGCAATATATTAGAGGGATCATCAAATGAGGCCATATGGGTTGAATTGAAAAATAAAAAGAGGGAGTGTATTATAGACCCCCAAACAGTGGGAGGGAGATGGAGGAGCAAATATGTAGACAAATTGCTGTGAAGTCCAAAAACCATAGGGTAGTAATAGTAGGGGATTTTAACTATCCAAATAGTGGGCTCAATTTTCCTCAAAACATTTTTTTGGTATACTTGAAGAGTTACGCCTGATTTTTTTTTGGGGTGGGGGGGCCCCAAGTATGCCCCAAAAAAAAAAGTGTTGTACGTTTCCCCCGTTGGATCTCTTCATTTTGGCGTGGCCCAGCCCAAGGTGGGGATCTGCGCCAAAAAGATCGGGCTGCCGTGGTAACCAGGGACACAATGTGAGCTGAGGCTGCAAAGTGAAGCATACAGCCAGCTCCCGACACATTAAAAGAATTGAAAAACACACCTAACCTGCAGCCCTGCCTGAAGGCTGTCCGGTCCCATTCTCGGTTGTCGGTTCAGGTGTGTATATGTGTATGTCCCTGTCGCAAATTTGATCCAAAATTAGCTTGGAGGTAGGAAGCAAAGGTTAATGGTTGATGGATGTTTTTGTGACTGGAAGGATGTTTCCAGTGGGGTTCCGCAGGGCTCCGTACTGGGTCCCTTGCTTTTTGTGATTATATATCAACGATTTAGATTTGAATATAGGGAGTATGATTAAGAAGTTTGCAACCGACACTAAAATTGGCTGTGTGGTTGATAATGAAGAGGAAAGTCATGGGCTGCAGGAGGATATCCATTTACTGGTTAGGTGGGCAGAGCAGTGGCAAATGGAATTTAATTCAGAGAAGTGTGAGGTGAGGGTATACACTAAGTGGTCGGCCATTTAATAGTGTAGATGAACAAAGGGACCTTGGCGTGCTTGTCCGCAGATCCCTGAAAGTAGCAGGCCAGGTGGTTGAGAAGGCATATGGAATGCTTGCTTTTATTGGCCGAGGCATAGAATACAAGAGCAAGGAGGTAATGCTTAAATTGTGTAATACTTTGGTTAGGCCACAGCTGGAGTACTGTGCGCAGCTGGTCGCCGTATTATAGGAAGGACGTGATTGCACTTGAGAGGGTGCAGAGAAGGTTTACTAGGATACTGCCTGGAATGGAGAATCTTCGTTATGAGGACAGATTGGGTAGGCTTGGTTTGTTCTCATTGGAACAGAGGAGGTTGAGAGGAGACCTCATTGAGGTGTACAAAATATTGAGGGGCCTGGACATAGTGGCTAGTAAGGGCCTATTTCCATTGGTGGAGGGGTCTATTATGATGGGGCATAGTTTTAAGATGGTTGGTGGAAGGTTTAGAGGGGATTTGGGTGCGGGGTGGGGGGGCTTCTTTACGCAGAGGATTGCGGGGATCTGGAACTCATTGCCTGGAAGAGTGGTGGATGCAGAAACCCTCACCACATTTAAAAGGTGCTTGGATGGGCGCTTGCGGGTTAAGTGGGATTAGATTGGATAACCTCTTGTCCGGCGCAGATGTGATGGTAAGTATTGCAGGGAATCAAATACGGTCAGGGTGATCTCCTGGACTTTTTTTCGATCGCTTGGATGGGTCAGGAGAATTTTCCCAGATTTTTTTTTATTACCAAATTGGCCTGTTTTTAATCTGGCTTTTGCCTCTCCCAGGAGATCACATGGCTCCGGTTGGGGTGAAGTCTAGAATGTTTCAGTGTAAGGTGTGGGGCGGACTGGTTGGGCTGGGTGCTCTTTACCTTTCCGCCATTGTTTGATGTTCATAGGTTTATATGTAACCTTCAGGGCTGCTGACTGAGGGCCGTGCGGCTCTTTGTCGGCCGGCACGGACACGATGGGCCGAAATGGCTTCCTTCTGTGCTGTAAATTTCTATGTTTCTACTTATCTTGCTTCCTCTTAAATAAATCTATGCTATTCACCTCAACTAATCCTTGTGGCAGCATGTTCCACATTCTAACCACTCCTGGGTAAAGAAGTTATTCTGAATTCTGTGTTGGATTTATTAGTGACTATCTTATTTTTGGCCCCTAGTTCTGGTCGCATCCACAAGTGGAAACATCGTCCCTGCGTCTGCCCTATCAAACCTTTTCAAATTCTTAAAGACTTCTATCAGGTCACCCCTCGGTCTTCTCTTTTTTTTTTCTAGAGAAAAGAGCCCTAACCTGTTCATTCTTTCCTGATATGTATAATCTTTACGTTCTGGTAACATTCTGATAAATCTTTTTTGCACCCTCTCCAGTGCCTCTATATCCTTTTTATAATATGACAGAACTGCGTACAGTACTTGTGTGGTCTAATCAAAGTTCTATACAAGTTTAACATAACTGCTCTGCTTTTCAATTCTACCCTTCTAGAAATGAACCGCAGTGCTTTATTTTCTTTTTTAATGGCCTTATTAACATGCATCGCTACTTTGTGATTTGTGTATCTGTAGCCCCCAGATCCCTTGTTCCTCTACATCATTTAGACACTTATTTTCCAAGGAATACGTGGTCTCTTTATTCTTCCTACCAAAATGTACTACCTCACACTTGTCCATATTGAAGTTTATTTGCCAATTGCATGCCCGTTCTGCAAGTTTATTAATGCCTTCCTGTATTTTGTCACAGTTCTCCTGTATTAACTACATCCGCAAATTTTGAAATTGTAATTCTGATTCCCGAGTCCAAATGTGAATGTGAAAACAGTGGTCCCAGCACTGATCCTTGTGGAACATCACTCCCCACCATTTGCCATCATCCATAAAGAAGTTTAACATGGAGTGATTGAGGAGAATAGCATTGATGCATTTAAGGGGAAGCTAGATAAGTACACGAGGGAGAAAGGAATAGAAGAATATTTTGATGGGGTGAGATGAAGTAAGGTAGGAGCATAAACACCGGCATGGACCAGTTGGGCTACTCCATTGCATTGAGCAAGGAAAGTGAAGAGTCTCGCTCTGGCACTCAGCCATACTTGTACTTCAGTATGTCACATTCAGTCTTCGTGTAGAAATATGTAAGCATATGCGTTCTGCCTGCTGAGGGAGGCAGAGCAGGAGGAGATCACAACATTCAGGGTACCAGTGACCGGCGCAGGTCACCTGAGAAAGTGAGGTTTGTGGTGGAGCGTTTAGGAAATGGGAACTGGGCTTAGAGCAGAGATTTCCCCCCCCCCCCCCCCCCCACATATTGAATCTTGATATGTTGACGTTTTTGCTAAACTTTGGGCTTCACTCTATGGAGACACCCCAGTATATTTGAATTCTGTTTCCGGACGATGTGTGCAGTGTCTCCACTAACTCCTTGTTTGATGTTTTAAAACTGCTGGTTAGAAGCAGCCTGGGATCAGTTATTGGTGTTGAACTTGCTGAGATGTGATGACATGAATGGCACTGGTGGACTACACAGCCACTCCCAGTCATCATGCCATGACTGTCAAACTTCAGTTCATATCTGGGACTTGTAAGCAAAGTTCCCATTCCTAAGCTGTCGAGTTGGCAATTTTAAAGCACCACCAGTGACTGTATGACATGTTTTATAACCTTTTAAGGTTGTACACATGTTCACTGCAGCAAGCTTTAAGTAGTGGACTGTATAGTGCAACTTAATAGTCCTCATACCTTTGACGTTGTTGATATTGGCTTCACCCAACCTCAACTCTTCCCCAATAATACTTCTAAAGAATTAAAAACATGTCCTAGAGATGACTGCTGTGAATTCTTTCGGCTCCACATGATCACCTTACCTCATTGAAGTTTAAATTTGCATTTTCCTTTTTTTTTAGATTTTGCTTATACAGTTTCTAATTTTATATGGTTGCTTCCTTGTCTAAAGCTCACTTATTGTGCTTTTCCAGGTTGCCAATTATGCAGCATTATTTGCTCAAGCATTGCCAAGAGATGCTCATTCTACCCCTTACTACTACTCGAGGCCCCAGAGTCTGCCACTGACTTACCCTGATAGGGCTCCTTCGTCTCAGAGTGCTGGCAGCATGGGAAGCAGTGGGGTTGGTAGCCTTGGTGTGTACGGCTTTAATGGACCAATGCCAACCCCTCAGTCTTTATTACCTGGGTAAGTAGTCTTCTGTTCTGTAACTTAAAGTAAAATATGAATGTAAAATTTGCCAGGATAATTGTGGAATAATTTCTGATGCACTGACTAGTATGCTGTGTGACTGACTGTGACCTGAGTTTGCATCATCCTGGTAGAGAGAACCAGCTGCTGTCTGGACTTTCCTCCAGCACCCCTTTACTGGGTGAAGATTGCTGACCCAGAATGGAAAGTTTTGAACCTGTGAATTGTCTGAATGTTTCTCACCATCACCTCCCACAATAAATCTGGAGGTATCAGTCTGGAGAAGTTGTATATCCTATGATTGTGTTTGTCCCCAAAAGACCATTTGATTCACTAGAACATGGTCTTACAAAGGTGCAGATGACAAGGCTGTATGCGACTCATCCTGTACCCAAATGTTACTGGAGGTTATGAGAAGGGGACAAGTTGCAATAAGTAAGGCAAACTATGATGGGCAGTACTTTCTCTCAGTATTAATAGCTGAAAATATTCATGTGAACTCAGTCCTGAATGCCATTTGAAAAGAATCCTCCAAACATGCTTGTGTTTTGGGGGCACTGTGAAAGTGAACTTGTGGTAAGCAGAGTTGCTTAGTTCTGATGGTGTCTCCTGATAAGTCTACACATTCCCTACACACACCATTTTAATGCTTCCTGCTTCAGTAAAATGTGAAGTAATAGGTTCTTATATTTTCCTTAGGGTAAGGCTCTTCCATTATGTGCCCTCTACAGATCTCCATCAGTAATCAATGTTGACTACAAGCTGTTGCAAATGTATGTTGAGCTTCTGATCAGGATTCTTAGTGACACCTCGCTCTCGTTCTTCTCATTTCACTTTTCATTTGCTCTCCTCTCTCGCCTCTTGTCAGGCTGGGCAGCTGAGCAGAGGAGCTGTGGAACATGGGTGGGCAGGAGCATCCGTCTTGCTGTGTTACAAGGGTGTGACTAAGTTGTGATAAGAAATAAACATGACAAACGAAGTCTCAAACGTTTTAATAAATATTTATGATTTGGCTACTGGCATGGGACATAATACGGAGTGGAGAGAGTTAGATACAGAAACTATACCTGCATTGACGATTACATTGCAGAGGTGGATGAAGGCAAGGGTGGAGGGGCGGCAAAGGGATATGGAAACGGGGTGGGTAAATGTGATTTAAAACTGTTTGCACATGTGGAGAGTAAACAGTGAAATGGACTGGTTGGGTTTCCATTTTGTAACATCTATGTAATTCTGTGTCCTTTCCCCTCCTTCTGGTTGCTTTGGTTCTCTTTTCTTTTTCTCTCCGTTCGTTCTTTCTTTCTCTCCCTCTCTTTCCCCCCCTTCCCCCCCCCCCCCCTTTCGAGCCATTCAACAAGATCATAGCTGATCTTTTTACCTCAACTCCACCTTTCCGCCTTCCCTTAGTCTCCAAAAATGTATCGATCTCTCTCTTGAATATATTCAACGACTGAGCATCCACAGCTCTCTGGGTTAGAGCATTCCAAATATTCACAACTGAGTGAAGAAGGTTCTCCTCATCTCGGTCTTAAATGCCTGACCCCTTATCCTGAGACTATGCCCCCTAGTTCTAAACTTCCCAGCATCTATCTTGTCGAGCCCTTTAAGAATTTTATTTGTTTCAATGAGATCTCTCCTCATTCTTCTAAACTCTCGCATATAGGTCTCGTCTACTCAGTCTTTCCTCATAGGACAATTGCTTCAACATAAGAATCAGTCTAGAAATCCTACATTGCACACCCTCTAAGGCAAGTATGTCCTTCCTTGGGTAAGGAGACCAAAATTGTACACTGGTTCATTCCCTTTCTCCCCCCTCCTCCTCCCCAGTTCATTTCTTCTTCCCCTCCTCCTCTTGCCCAATTTGTTGTCTCCCTCCCTCCTTGTATTTCCCCTTCATTCCTTCCTTTGCTATAAATTGTGTTTTCCTGATTGGATTCTGTCTCTGTCTCTGTCTCTCTGTTTGGCTCTGTCTCTCATAGAAACATAGAAAATGGGTGCAGGAGTAGGCCATTCGGTCCTTCGAGCCTGCACCACCATTCAACAAGATCATGGCTGGTTACCTACCCCAGCACCTCCCCCGAACCCCCCCCCCCCCCCCCCCCCCCCCCCGCCAGCCGCAAGGACCACATCCAACTCCCTCCCGAAAACATCCAATGAACTGGCATCAACAACTCTCTGCGGCAGGGAAGCTCACAGGCCAACAACTCCCCGAGTGAAGAAGTCTCTCCCAATCCTAGCCCCAAGCAGTCCACCACCCCATTCCAAGAGCGTGCCCCCCCCCCCCCCCTCCCAACCTGCCCTGTTCCGTCAGAATCCTCCCCAAATGCCGAACACCCCCAGATGTCGAGCCCCCAGCCCCGGCCTCGACGCCAACCACACCACATCCACCAACCGCCATCTGCGCAGTCAACCTGTTCACCCCACTCTGGACACTCCCCGCACCAAGGCACAGAGCCCCCAGGCCCGCCCCTCCAACACACTTCGCCCCCCCCCCCCCCCGCCAGACCTCCGCTGCAATGTGGCCCCTCCTGTCCCCCGCCTTGGGTTTCTCCGCTCTCCATCTCCACCACTCTCCCCTTCACCCCCCCCCCCCCCCCCCCAGCCCCTGTCTCTCCTCAACTTCCCTCTGCCTCCCCGCACAGGCTTCCATCTTGGGGGCGGTAACCTTCTGGGGCAGGGAATTTTAGCCCCCAGCGTGGAAGTCCTGCTCCTGCCGCAGAATTGGCCTTACCACCCCCCAATGGAAGCGCTGTGCAATTTCCCATACTCCACTTTCTTTGGGGGCAGTTACCGGGGCACGACTGGATGCTCCTGTGACTGTTTGAACTGGTGCTCTCCACTCTCCCGTCCTGTGACAGTTTGAACTGGTGCTCCCCTCTCTCTGTCTGGCTGTCTGTCTCTCTCAAAGTACATCTGCAAAAAGTTTTGAAACTCTGGTTGTGTGTACGGTAGGAATCCCAGAGCAGGTCTTCTGCAGCCTTGGTTCTAGTGATACTAAGTTGCACAATACTTACTGGCAAATAAGTAAAGGGTTTTAAACGGGGCCAAATTCCTGTAAAATGTAAATTCTAATGAGTGTTTTTTATCTTGATCAGACAAACATACCAAACTACAGGTACGGCAGATACAATGAGGCAGCAGTTAGGATCGCGGTTTGCATGTGCTTTGTCTGCTGCTCAACCTCCATCATTGTCTACCTCAAAGGGCCTTCCAAGCTCCGTCTCTCGCAATATGTCAAGACTGAGACGTGAAGGAGAACTCGGCTGTGAGTATTTGATAGGTTCTTAACTTGCTGCTGTGGTCAGTAGTTAGTATGTTAACATGGGAGGAAGTTTTCATAACGGTTGTCCATATTATCCGGACATTTATCTCATTGCTGTTTATAGGATCTGGCTGTGTGAAAATTGGTTGCTGCGTTTCCTACATTACAACGGTGACTACACTTCAAAAGTACTTCAGTCACTGTAAAGTGCTTTGGCAAGTTCTTTCTTTTCCTCCTTTCTTTCTTTCCTTCCTTCCAGTGATGGAGTTGTTGCTCCTATTGGGATGATGGGTGCTGCTGGTGGCAGTGAACTTGGTCATTGTGGCCTGTAACACGTTATTTCTTCCAAAAGATTTGCCCTACCTCATGCCATTCCCCACACCCTTGAGCATCTCACTAACTGTTGGACGATCTAATTCCATCCATATTGTTGACATATTCATCTTTGGTTAATTAGATCACCAGTCTAATGCAAGCTATGAGGATGTTGAGTCCTGATCAGCTTTGGATCGTGTGTGATTGCTTGCAGAGTCCTGAGCCACAATGTTCTCTGTACCCGGGAAGGTATGTGTTTGCTATGCCTCAAAGAACCCAGGAAAAAAAAACGAGCAGCTGGAGAGCTAACTGGGTAGCACAGTGCTTTCCGCAGTAGCTATACCTCGGGCACACAGCTGTTCTTTTTCAACTGCCTAGTATCTCGGCCAGGTATTTACAAATCAGCTCATGTTGGATAATGCACGGATGTTTACGCTGCCCACCTCGATAGAGCCTACCCTTTTCTGAATTAATTACTTGCATTACACTCATGCTGCATGCAGAAAGAAAGACTTGCATTTCTACAGCGCCTAAGGGTTATGGGAAGCGGGCGGGTAAGTGGAGCTGAGTCCATGGCCAGATCAGCCATGATTTTGTTGAATTGCAGAGCAGGCTCGAGGGGCTAGATGGCCTACTCCTGTTCCTAATTCTTATGTTCTTAACAGCCAATGAAGTACTTTTCTTTTTGGAAGTGTAGTCACTGTTATCATTTGCACACAGCAAGCTCCTATAAATGGCAAATGACCAGATAATATGTTGATTGAGGGATATATATTGACCAGGACACTGAAGATAACTCCTCTGTTCTCTTTTGAAATAGTGCCATGTGATCTTTTACAGCCATCTAAGAGGGTAGGCGGGGCCTTGGTTTAGCGTCTCATCCAAAACATGGCACCTGTGACAGTATGGCACTGCCCCTCTAACAGTGTGGCACTCCCTCAGTACTGCACTGTAGTATCAACCTAGAGTTTTGTGCTCAAGTCCCTGGAGTGGGACTTGAACCCACAACCTTCTGACTCGGGTGAAGGTGCTACCCACTGAGCCACAGCTGACACTGTGCTGAACACTGAGGTTCTACCTATCATCGATGCCCACCATCACATGTTGTGACCCTGTCCAGCAATCACCTCATGCTGCTTAACTGGAGACACCGCCTGTTAAAAGGAAACGATTTAAAGTCACAGTACAGTACTGATTTGTCATATTATTTTCCAGCATCTGCAGAAGTGACCGAGGCGGCACTAGTCAGAGATATTCTTTACGTCTTCCAAGGAATTGATGGCAAATGTATCAAAATGTGTAATTCTGAAAACTGCTATAAAATTGATTCCAAGGTAATCAATCTTAAATGAGTGTTTTGAATAAAAAAGAAACTCTTGCATGGTATTCACCATTTTTATATATTTGCACTGTCGTCTTTATCTTGCTTTCGCTAATGCAGTAATGAGCAGAATGTAGAATCCTGTCAAGAGTAGGGAAAGCATTCATTGGAGTGTTGAGAATGATGATTGTTTGGGCTGGGGGAGATGCCATTGTTTCTCTGTGAATGAATGTCAATAATCTAGAAATTTAGAGTGCAATTAGTCTGCTCTCTATCGCATACCGAAGAATTAGCTCAGCTATCCAGCAGGTAAATCATTGCGCCAAAGTAATTTCAGTCTAGAGGTCGTGACTTATTTTCTTTCTGGCATTCAAAATGCATTGATGCCTTGCTTTTCTCTTTGCATGGGAAGTGCTGGCTTGGATCGGAATTTTTTAAAATGTATACATTTTGTGCTTATTTTTACTCCCTCACCACCACCTCTTTTCGTCCCCTCCCACCACAACTGGTTATCTAACCCTTTTGCTCTTGGTTGGATGTAAAATAGCCCATGACACTATTCGATGAAGAGCAGGGGATTTCAATGTCCTGGCCATCATTTATCCCTCAAAAAACACTACCATTAAAAATAGATTAACTGGTTAGATATCTCATTGCTGTTGGTGGGACCTTGCTGGGTGCAAAACAACTGTGACTACAATTCAGAAGTGCTTTGAAATGTCCTGAGGATGTGAAGGGTGTTCTATAAATAAATGTTATTTCTCCCTAATGTGTTCCCTGCTGGATGAGGCCCTGCCTGTTCCTGGGAGGGGGGAGAGCAGCAGCAGTGGCTGCTCCCGATATAGTTTGCTTTGGTCTTGGTTGACGTCATTCTGCTGGTCCAATCAATTATTGTGGAAGGTTGCAAAGACTAGACTGATTGTGTAATTAGTATTGTACCATTTAATAGTACTTCTAATGGTGGCTAGTTCAGTAAGGGCAATCATCTGATTTTCAGTATATGTTTTGCAATGGTTCCACAAAAAGTTATTGATTTTAAACACTAAATAAATAAATAAATAAATAAAATAAATAAATAAATGCTGTTGTCAAAATGCATCATTGGCGCTTCGCGTTTGGTGCCAAAATACAAATATAAACTTCCCCACCTCTAGTGAGCAGGGCAAGGTTCTGGAAACAGACCTTCATACTTCTCCAATCAGCAATACTTCCACTGCCAGTACAATAGGAAATAATTGATGTACTGTTTTACTTAGTCTTTGTACACTTAAATGCTTGATTTTGATCATGTTATAAAGTGTTTTGTAAGTTGCCGGTACTCCTTCTATCCACCAGTTGATGTTTTTACAAGGTTCTTCGTTTTGCGAAGATGGGTGGCGTTCAGGACTGGTGTCAAGTGTTTTGTTGAGCTTCGTAAGATATTTTTCTGTTGGAGGATAAGCAGCCCCCGAATTGGTATAGACTGCTTACATTTTCCAGAAAATACATTGGTGCAGTTCAACCCGATGATTGTAAGGAAACGGAGTCCAAATAAACAGCTCAATGTCAGTTGATTGGTCATGTAACGTTAGGTGGAATCCCACTTGAGTTAACAGGTCAAGTAACGTGATGCTCACAGTGTTCCCTCCAGAAGCAATACCATTGGAATGTTGCAATCATTCGTCAGTTTTAATATGTAATAGAGGGTTATGGTTATCATCTTCCTCTTAATTTCCTCTGCTTGAATATATTTTAGCTTTATGCTGAGATAATGGACTGTTCAGCTCCCATCAGATAGGTTGGGCATCAATCCTAATCTAAAATTCTGTTTATAATTGTACTCTGACTGTGAGGGATATTGGTGCTGGGGAATGGAATCTGTGTCTGCATCAAGCATTCGCAGGTACAATCTAGAATAGCTACTTGCAAAGTAAGGCTCCCTCCATTTTGCCTCAATTCCAACCTCCATCATCCTTTACTGCACCGTCCCTGCAATTTTTTCATTTCCAACACCAGTGTCTTGTCTGCATCTAGGAACAGGAATCTTATGGATGATCAACCATGATCTTATTGAAGGCTCGAAGGGCTGAATAGCCTACTCCTGCACCTATTTTCTATGTTTCTATGTTATGGCTGTGCTGTTGAAACCTCTCCCTCGGTGGTACCTCTGTACAAAGCCAGATTAGTCTGGGCGAGTGGATCAGTTTTGGGGACTATTGAGTCCCGTCTCCAGATGGACTGGACTTTGTGTGAGATGGGTCTTTTTGTGTGCGTGTGGCTGGCAGGAAGGATTATGTAAGAGTTCCAGCACCCAGGCTATATTTAGATATTTTTTTTTAAATTTCAGAATTGAATTTAGTCTGACCCCTCCCACCCGTAAAACAGTTGCTTTGAGGTTCTGGTGACTGAGGAATAAGCAAACTTTAGAGAAGTGACATTATCTGGCAATGTGAACTGAGCAGTAACTGGTGGCCGTTCAGGAGGAAGGTTTCAGGAAGAAACTAGATATTGTTGTTGGCAGAACGCACAATCTAATTTCTATCAACATAAAACTTTTTGTTTCTTACAGTTGGGAATATCGAAATCCCTGAGGGATACAGCAAGTAGATTAGCAGAACTAGGCTGGCTTCATAACAAAATAAAGAAGTACACAGACCAGAGAAGTCTTGATCGTGCCTTTGGGCTTGTAGGGCAGGTATGTTGGATTCATCTTGCAGCATCCATATCACTGAACAGACGCACCATGCAGAAACCACAGAAAAAAGGTCAGAGATTGAGAAAAGGCCATTTATACTTGGAATATCCAGCTCTCGTAGCCTAGCTTCCAGATCCCCTCTGCCTGGTATCCAGTTCTATCCCCATTAACCCCCAGCTCGGCCTCTGTTGTTGGAAGTGCATTACTGTACCTGGTACATTATTCACCCGTAAAGTAAATTATTTTAAATTGTTTAGTTTTGGTGTCTTGTTTTATAGACACTTTTTTTTAAATGTCTTTGTTTGCTTGCTGTGGGAAAGCCTGGTTGGCACGTTTGGTTGCTGTGGCGAGCAGCTAATTCTGAAGCGATCAGCATTCTTTTCAAAGCTGGACATTTTTAGACCCATATAAGGTTCATCTTGACGTGCAGAAACAGTCTCTTTTTTACGTTAATTAGTAAACTAAAGCAGAGTGTGTATTTAAGGAAAAGTGAAATCATTGTTTATATCTTTCAGCCTCTAATTCTTGTATTCCCGCAGAGTTTTTGTGCTTCCTTGCATCAGGAGTTGAAGGAATATTACAGGTTACTGTCCGTTTTACATTCCCAGGTAAAAGACACTTTACTCTTCTAAAGCTCCTTTAATGCTGGGAGGGCTAAAATTAAATTTTATTGTGTATTCCTGCTAGCTCCAAAAGCTCCTTGTCTGTAGTGGATATAGTACACAGTAGCACTTGTTGGGTAAATCTAAATATCCCCATCCACCATTGCAATATCAAACTTCCCTTCCAATGCATTCTGCCTGTTAATTCCCTTATTGGATTACCTGTGTTTTTTTTCAAATGCCTGTGAATTGAAAATGTTTAGTGAAAGTGGAGCCACAATCTCATTAGTGATACAGAATTGTTAATCTTATCTCTGATGATTTTGTAAGAAACTTAAAGCCTATTTAGTAAAAGACTGCAATAAGGGCGACTATAGGTGTGTGTGACCAGACTGGTCACCTTCGAGGCAGCTGGGACTGTGAACCCCCACAGATTGTTACCTGGCCTGACTTTCAATGGCATTCTGTGTAATGACTGATTGGGTACTCATTTATTTATTTATCTCCCAATTGATACTACTGTTTTCCCGACATTGCTGACTCCGCTGGGCGGCGATCTGGTTCTCGCAAGCACTCCTCTGGAACCTTGCTGAAATAGCTAGGCTTTGTGCATCAGGATGGACAGTGAGTGTTGGGAAGCTGTTTAGCCTCAAAGGGAGACCTGTCCTTGTGCACAGACTCTCCAGCAGCAGTCACTGATTAACTGGGGATGGGAAACCGTGGCTATCATCTTCTCCCCTCGCTCGAGCAGGGCACATTCATACTAACTCAGCAGAAATTGAACCTGGAAGCTTGCTAGCCTGTGGCTCAGGTTTGAATTATGTGAACTTCCCAAAGGGGGCATCACAACTGCCAGTGAGTGGTGGGGGCTGGTAGTTCCCACAAACACACACTGCGACAGTGCACAGCCATGTTGGCAGAAAAGCCGGGCTCCTGTTTCAGATGTAAACCCCAGCTTAGCAGTGGTAAATTCCAAGTTCAATGTTGCTTCCACTTAATTTACTTTTCCTTAAAAAAACATGTTCAGAAGAGCATGCAAACATGCCCTTTTCAATGACCACCTCTGGTAACTTATTCCAAGATTGAGGGGTAATCTAATCGAGGTGTCTGAAATGACAACGGGATTTGATGGGATATATATATATAAATAAATTATTTCCTCTGGGGCATCCAGAACAAAAGGGCAGAATCTAAAAGTTAGTGAGGTCGTGAGGGTGAAATCAGGAACACTGAGCTTGATAGATTTTGTTGCGTACCCAACGACATATATCAATGTATATAATCTCTTAAAGATCTTGAATAGTATTTCCACCAAGCATTCTCTCCAGAGTAAACAATCCTAGAATCTTCACCCTCTCCTCACAGCTAGATTCTTTAAGCTCAGTATCAGTTTGTTGCCCTTTTCTGCCTGCCTGCAGTGCCAGGATATCCTTGCTGGATTACAATGCCCAGAATTGTACTCCGTGTTCCAGGTGTGGGGATACCAGGGCCCAGAAGTGTACCCAGTGGTCATGCTCCAGGTATGTGGGTACCAGGGCCCAGAATTGTACCCAGTGCTCTAGGTATGGGGTACCAGGGTCAGTACAGACTCATTACCTGGAATCTGTGTTCTATCCCCCTGATGATACATTCCAGGATGGTGTTGGTTTTCCTTACTGCTGCTACACACTGCGCTGTTAGTGATTGTGAGCTTCCATTAATCGCCCAGATCCCCCCTCCAGAGCTATGTCCTGCAGCCCAAAAATGGTTAGTTTATAGTCCCACCATTTATTTCCCTCCCTAGTGTCATTACTGTGCATTTTTCCCACATTAAGTGCCATTTACTAGTCATCAGGTACTTTCCCAACCGATCCAGATTTTTCATCCTTCTTGACCTGTCTGCAGCCTTCATCATCATAGACAGTCCCTCGGAATCGAGGAAGACTTGCTTCCACTCTTGGAATGAGTCCTTAGGTTGCTGAACAGTCCAATACGAGAGCCACAGGTGGGACAGACAGTCGTTGAGGGTAAGGGAGGGTGGGACAGGTTTGCCGCACATTCTTTCCGCTGCCTGCGCTTGTTTTCTGAATGCACTCGCCGATGAGACTTGAGGCGCTCAGCGCCATCCCGGATGCATTTCCTCCACTTGGGGCGGGCTTTGGCCAGGGACTCCCAGGTGTCGGTGGGGATGTTGCACTTTACCAGGGAGGCTTTGAGGGTGTCCTTGTAACATTTCCGCTGCCCACCTTTGGCTTATTTGCCGTGAAGGAGTTCCAAGTAGAGTGCTTGCTTTGGGTGTTTAGCGTCTGGCAAGCGGACAATGCGGCCTGCCCAGCAGAGCTGATCAAGTGTGGCTCAGAGACATGGACCATGTACAGTAGACACCGCGAGTCGCTGGAGAAATACTGCCAACGATGCCTCCAAGATCCTGTCTGCAGTCTTATGACATGGTTGACCACTCCATCCTTCCCCCAAAGCCTCTCCACTGGCGTCCAGCTGGGTGGAACAGCACTTTCCTGGGTCCATTCTTCTCTATTTAATCGTAGCCAGGGAATCAACTGCAATAGCTTCTCTTTCTGCTCTTGCATCGTTACCTCTGTTGTCTCCCAGGATCGATCCTTGGCCCCTTCCTATTTCTCATCTACATGTTGTCCCTTGGCGATATCATCCAAAAACAGTCAGTTTCCACATGTACGCTGATGACACCCAGCTCTATCTCACCACCACTTCTCTCAATCCCTCCAAGGTCT